>NC_047138.1:7456247-7756247 GCF_009829125.3 Periophthalmus magnuspinnatus
CTGCTGTGGCCGTGCACAATTCCGTTGAGGACAACACTGAACAGGTAAATTGATCTCCATGATAGTTTTATTTTAAACGAAGAAGCACGTAATTATCAACTCACATTTATGATTGTCCTTTCCCTGCTAGATTTCCAAAGACATACCTGACCAGCCTTCTGAAGTGGCCATGTGCAGTTTTCTCAGTGACAACACTGACCAGGTAAATTATTCTCCAGTACATTTATCATTTTATAGTCAAAAACTGACATGCATTCAGTTATATGTAGACTTACAAACACATGTCCTGTGTAACAGTCAACTGGACAGGTGCTGACATTAGAAGGACTGTGAGCTTTGTACTGAGATATAGTATATTCAGTTGTATGTAGACTTACAAACACATGTCCTGTGTAACAGTCAACTGGACAGGTGCTGACATTAGAAGGACAGTGAGCTTTGTACAGCAAACCAAAATCACACTCAGTGATTGTCTTTGTCCATTAGATGCCCAAAGAGATGCTTGTCCAGCCTTCTGAAGTGGCCATGTTCATTTCCTTCAGTGACAACACTGACCAGGTAAACTGATTTCTATGATTATTATCAAGTCATTCAAATATAATTCAGCAGTATGTAGAATTACAAACACATGTCCTGTGTAACAGTCAACTGGACAGGTGCTGACATTAGAAGGACTGTGAGCTTTGTAGTGAGATATAGTATATTCAGTTGTATGTAGACTTACAAACACATGTCCTGTGTAACAGTCAACTGGACAGGTCCTCACATTAGGAGGACTGTGATTTTTTTATTTTGATGTCTAGAATAGTTTTTTCCTTCTAGATTTCCAAAAAGATGCCTTGCCAGTCAGCTGATGTGGGCGTGCACAATTTCATTGAGGACAACACTAAACTGGTAAATTCATCACCATAAACTTGGTATTTTAGAGTTTTGAACTCATCAGTTAAATGGGGAGTTTGCAGTTACACAGCTTTTGTGTAACATTCAAATGATGTACATCAGCAAGACTCGAGTTCTGTATTTTGCAGCTTGAATTTACATTTATTGGGCATCTTTCAATCCAGTTTTTTGTATTGATTAAGCACTTAATTATAAACTCAAATTGATGATTGTCCTTTCCCTGCTAGATTTCCAAAGAGATGCTTGTCCAGCCTTCTGAAGTGGCCATATGCAGTTCCCTCAGTGACAACACTGACCAGGTAAATTACTGTACAGTACTTTTATAATTTTATAGTCAAAAACTGACATACATTCAGTTGTATGTAGACTTACAAACACATGTCCTGTGTAACAGTCAACTGGACTGGTGCTGACATTAGAAGGACTGTGAGCTTTGTACTGAGATATAGTATATTCAGTTGTATGTAGACTTACAAACACATGTCCTGTGTAACAGTCAACTGGACAGGTGCTGACATTAGAAGGACAGTGAGCTTTGTACAGCAAACCAAAATCACACTCAGTGATTGTCTTTGTCCATTAGATGCCCAAAGAGATGCTTGTCCAGCCTTCTGAAGTGGCCATGTTCATTTCCTTCAGTGACAACACTGACCAGGTAAATGGATTTCTATGATTATTATCAAGTCATTCAAATATAATTCAGCAGTATGTAGAATTACAAACACATGTCCTGTGTAACAGTCAACTGGACAAGTGCTGACATTAGAAGGACTGAGCTTTGTACTGAGATATAGTATATTCAGTTGTATGTAGACTTACAAACACATGTCCTGTGTAACAGTCAACTGGACAGGTTCTGAAATTAGAAGGACTGTGAGCTTTGTACAGTAAACCAAAATCACACTCAGTGATTGTCTTTGTCCAGATGCCCAAAGAGATACTTTACCAGCCTTCTGAAGTGGCCATCTGCAGTTCCATATATATATATATATATATATATATATATAAATAAATAATCGGTTCTTCCTACTAGATTTCTGAGGAGGGACAAAGCCAGCCTGCTGATACAGTCACTTGCCATTTCATCAGGGACAAAAAAAGACAGGCAAATGGCCTCTGTTGACTTTTATATTCTGAAATACAAACGCGAATAAGTTGTATTCAGTCGTGTTGAGACGCACAGGTCCTGTATAATACTATTAGTGATTGTCTGTCTCTATGTGTTAGCCCTCTCGAAGTCACTGGGAAAGGCTCCAGTCACCTGCTACCTCAAATGGGAGCAAGTAGTAGAAAATTTATTAAAGACTGATTCATATTTAGTAATTGTCCTTTCCTTCTAGATTTCCAAAGAGATGGCTGGCCAGTCTGCTGTGGCCATGCACAATTCCGTTGAGGACAACACTGAACAGGTAAATTGATCTACATGAGTTTTATTTTAAACGAAGAAGCACTTAATTATCAACTCACATTTATAATTGTCCTTTCCCTGCTAGATTTCCAAAGACATACCTGACCAGCCTTCTGAAGTGGCCATGTGCAGTTTTCTCAGTGACAACACTGACCAGGTAAATTATTCTCCAGTACATTTATCATTTTATAGTCAAAAACTGATATGCATTCAGTTATATGTAGACTTACAAACACATGTCCTGTGTAACAGTCAACTGGACTGGTGCTGACATTAGAAGGACTGAGCTTTGTACTGAGATATACTACATTCAGTTGTATGTAGACTTACAAACACATGTCCTGTGTAACAGTCAACTGGACAGGTGCTGACATTAGAAGGACTGTGAGCTTTGTACTGAGATATAGTATATTCAGTTGTATGTAGACTTACAAACACATGTCCTGTGTAACAGTCAACTGGACAGGTGCTGACATTAGAAGGACTGTGAGCTTTGTACTGAGATATAGTATATTCAGTTGTATGTAGACTTACAAACACATGTCCTGTGTAATAGTCAACTGGACAGGTTCTGACATTAGAAGGACTGTGAGCTTTGTACAGTAAACCAAAATCACTCAGTGATCGTCTTTGTCCATTAGATGCCCAAAGAGATACTTGTCCAGCCTTCTGAAGTGGCCATGTGCATTTCCTTCATTGACAACACTGACCAGGTAAATTGATTTCTATGATTATTATCAAGTCATTCAAATATAATTCAGCAGTATGTAGACTTACAAACACATGTCCTGTGTAACAGTCAACTGGACAGGTTCTGACATTAGAAGGACTGAGCTTTATACAGTAAACCAAAATCACACTCAGTGATTCTCTTTGTCCATTAGATGCCCAAAGAGATACTTGTCCGGCCTTCTGAAGGGGCCATGTGCATTTCCTTCAGTGACAACACTGACCAGGTAAATGGATTATATGGACTTGATTTTGGAAAAATCAAGTCATTCAAATATAATTATGTAGAGTTACAAACATGTTTAACAGTCAAATGGACAGGTCCTCGCATTAGGAGGTTATTTTCAGCAGTTTGTAGATAGACTAGTTATCTGCAATGCTAACTGGACAGATAACAGCATTAGGGGGATTGTGGGTTGAAACATAAACTCACATTCATCAATGTCCTAGGAGCCTGCTGATGTTACTATGTGTTGTTCATTCCTGGATATCATTGATAAGGTAAATTAATCTCCAATGACTCAACTATGTTGAATGCAGAAACTCAGATGGAAACTTCAGGGTATTCCTCAACTGGACAAGTACAAACATTCTGTACAAAATTGAGTTAGTTTTCTAAAGATCTAAATGCTATTATCTCCATATTTACAGAATTGTATTTCAACTGAAAAAGGGTTAATTAAGGGGGGAAATTATTTTTTATTTAGTTTTTTCAGGTGCCCTGGCATGTCAGTCAACAAATACGAACTTAGAAAATGTCTTTTCAATTTTCACTTTACATTCAAATAGTAGCAGAATACATACCAAATACACACATTTTGACATTGTAAGCATTATAAATATTGGGGTTTTGAATTCCATATGTCAGAATAATAAATAATGTGATCATATAATTGCACTTTTTGGTCAACAGAACTGTGAACATGACCTGGTCTCTGAAGAGATGTCAAGTTTGGAAAAATGTGCTTTTTGTGGAGGACCATTTGCACCTCTGAGATGGGTTGGAGAGAGATGTATAGGTGAGTTTGGTCCTAATCATTTGAACATGAAATCACAGGAACACTCCCAATAGTTGTAATCTGACTATACTTTTGTAACATTTGGTATTGAGTTTGGTAGGCTAATTTCAAGTAGCCACCTTGAAACTGTGCAGATTCTGTAGTCAGTGCAACATCAAATGTTTTGAATTTGTAACATCCATATTTAAGACTGATGTGCATATATGCATGTACATAGGTATACATGGCTTTCTGACTGCAGTTTATCTGGTTGGTGGTGACATGCAACTAAAAGGGAGTAATTATCTGTCCCTTCTGCATTTTACTGCCATTTTTGTTTCTGCCTAAATGCTAGATTCTGTGGCAGCTTTTTCTAATAATACTGCAATACATGTTATAATGTTTTTTTTTTTTTTTTTTTTTTTTTTTTTTGCATATGTTGTATGGGTTTCAAAGTGTGCCTGATTGATGCTTTGAGAGACTGGATTTAACCAAATGTTAAAGCTTGGTGAACAAATTGTTTGTCAATTAATAATCAATTTAATCAAATGTAGTGGTTGTGAAGTACATATACTGACATTGTTAAATAATTTTAATTTTTGTTAAATAATTTAAATATCTCTGTCTAGTTTGCTGCAAGTCGTGGCACAAAAACTGTTATCTTAAACATGTGAAGAACATCACTGAACCTCTGTCAATGGTAAGTGTATTAGCTTTAATTTTCTCAGTAATATACTTTCTAAAAATACAAAATAGTAATCCTTTTGTTTTATTATTAGGCCTCTGAAGAACATAGTTCAAGTCAGGTGACATCAGATGAGGAATATGTGCCTGATTCCCACAGTAATTCAAATAGCTCATGTGAAGACAGATCAGAGCGTTTCAAAAATCATCACAAACATTTGGAAGTACAAAATTTTGAGGTGTCCACAAGTAAGTCTGCTTCAAAACAGACAAGGCACTACCAAGAAAATCTCTTGGATGAAGAGAAAGAATCAGGTCCTAAAGCTGCAGAATTATTACTGGAAGATACAGTCAACACAAATCGGCTTCAATTATCAGGAGTTCAGGCAAATGCTGGGAATGATACTGATGGTGAGGGAAAGCAGCTCTTGAACACATCCTCCTCTCTCAGAAATAAAACATTTTGCTACATTTGTGAAAAACCACAGACAAAGTTTGCACGTCACTTAAAAACCCATGAGAAGACACACGCTGATGTTGCTCGAATTTTGATTCTTCCAAAAAAGTCTAAAGAGCGCATGAAAATGCTTAATAAGCTACGCAACAAGGGAAACTACAACCACAACACAGACGTTTTATCAAGTGGAGATGGACTACTAAAACCTAGACGCACATCTAAGAAAAAATATAATCCTAAAGACTATGTGCACTGCATGTACTGCCAGGCCCTATACCTCCGAAGAGATCTGTGGCGACATGTTCGAAAATGTTCTTCAAAACCAGTTGAAGCCAATTCAGAGATTGGAAGAACTAAGATCTTGTCTTTGGCTACTATGGTTGACTCAGCCTTGTGTCAACAGGTGTCACCAGGTGTTTGGAAGCTGTTAACTGCGATGAAAGATGATGAGATAACTGCTACAGTGCGCAGTGACTTCTGTATTCTTCAGCTGGCTCAATCATTTTTTAACAAACATGGACAAGAGCCCACCAAATATGAGTACATTCGACAGAAACTCAGAGAAATTGGAAGACTTCTGTTGACGCTTCGGAAGGACTTCTCAATACATACTCTTGAGGATGCTGTAAGACCTGCAAATTTTCAAATGGTTATTCAAGCTGTCAAGAAAGTGTCTGGGTTTGATGAAGAAAAGCACTGCTACCAAACTCCAAGCCTTGCACTGAAGTTGGGTCACTCATTGCAGAAGATAAGTGACATTATACACTGCAGAGCTCTAATGGCAGAAGACTCTGAGCTGGTAAAGTCCACTCAGACTTTCAAAACCCTGTATTCTACAAAGTGGGCTGAATTTGTTTCACACACAGCTTTAACTACCTTGAATGAGAGACACTTTAACAAGCCTTGCACACTGCCTTTCACAGAAGATGTGCAACGTCTTCACAAACATCTCGAAAAAACTGCAGAAGAAGCATTTAAAAACTTGGATAAAACGTCATCACCACAATCATATGGTGAACTGTGCAAAGCAACTATGGCAAACATCATACTATTCAACCGGCGTCGTGGAGGAGAAGTTTCCAAAATGAAACTAAAAGGCTTTCTTGAGAGGGACACCACTGCCTTACATGAAGATGTGGCTGTTGGACTCACAAAATTTGAACTCAAACTTTGTAACCACTTCAGTCGAGTGGAAATAAGGGGTAAAAGAGGACGAAAGGTTGCTGTTCTGCTATCACCAGACATGGTTAATGCTCTAACACACCTAATAAATAAAAGAAAAGACTGTGGCGTTCCAGAGGATAACCCATTTCTCTTTGGAAGACCGCAGTGTCTTACTCCGTACAGAGGACCGGACTGTCTAAGACTTTATGCAAGTGAATGTGGGGCAAAGAACCCTCAACTCCTCAGGTCAACACAGTTGCGCAAACACGTCGCAACTTTATCCCAGGTCCTTAATCTCCGAAATAACGAGTTGGATCAAGTGGCAGACTTCCTTGGCCATGATATTCGGGTCCATAGGGAGTTTTACCGACTACCAGAGGCTACAACACAATTGGCCAAAATATCAAAACTGCTGCTGGCTATGGAGAAAGGGTCTTTGGGAAATCTGCAAGGGAAAACACTTGAGGAAATTGAAATCGAAGGTATTGTCTTTTAAAGTTCCAAAGATTACAACACTTACGTGATGTAGCAAAACGGTACTGTGTGTAGGTAATCTGTAGCATTTCATCTCCATAATTAATTGAGGTAATAATTTATTTTGTCAGATAACCTAGTGTTGACTGATGTTGAGCAAAGTGAGGAGAGTGATGGTGAGGTCGAGGAAGAAAATCTGCCCACAGATTCACAGATTGCCAGTGGTCAGTACAGTGTGATTTTTGTGTAAGAAGTGTGTATTTGTAAAATCACATGTTCAGTGTTAAACTTTTTTTTACAGATTCTGCAGGGATGAGCATCATTAGGCAACCTGTTGAGAAACCTCCATGCACATCTTTATCATCAGAAGGTTAGGCTTCTAACAGTGTGACAGTTTGATGTATTTCAAGCTAACTGTAATTTTACTGTGAAGAAATTTATTGTGGAAGAATAATGAGGGTCTCTCATTATTCCTTCACAGGAGAACGGCAAGAGACTGTTGTTCTCTTCTACAGAATTGTACAGTAGATTTCAGTCCAAATACAGTCTTATGTTTTTGACATCTGGCTGTGAATCCTTTAATGGGTGAACTTGCTTTTGGTACATTTGGCTTGCAGCGCTAGACAAGTTACTACAACAGTGCTGCGTTAAATTAAGTGAATATTGTAATGATCATATCACGTCTAACTTAAAGGCCTGCTTGTTTTGAATAAATTAGAATGTTAAAATTTTCAGGATACTGAAAATAAGTCAGAAAATGTTGCAGAAAAATCCATTCACAAAAAAAATCTAGCATTTTTTGTTTTGTATTCTCCCTACTTGAGTTTACTTTTTCAAAATTTCATATGGCATCATAACTGACTCTGTAATACGTATGTTCCTCTTTTTTGTGTTTTTAATGAACTAACATGAACTTTTTTCTGCAGACAAGGAAAGACCTAGGCCACATGTTGAACCTCCAGGGATGTCCTTACTGCCACAAGGTAATCCCTCAAACTGAGTCTTTCAGGCTGTTATCTGTGATTAATGGCATGTTTTTTTAGGTTTTTGTTAAAATGACTTGCAGATAAACACTTAAGCAAATCAGGGGCATTACTTATTGTAAGATGGTGGAGCATCAAAACAGAAGGAGTTAAGAGATGAACATATGGCACAGTCCAATTTAAGTAGTTTCAGGGAGGAGAATTCCAGTTTAAAACAAATTTGATAGCATGTAGGTTTACAAATGGCGTAAGTGATGTGTTCATAATGACTTTTACTTTTCTCATTTAGTTACCGATGCCAACCAAACAGACACATCTCAAGGTAAATTTCACCTCAGCAGCCTTTTCTGAAATTATTTTAAGTCAGACTCCTGGACGCCTCCCTAGGGAGGTGTTCTGGGCATGTCCCACTGGGAGGAGGCCCCGGGGAAGACCCAGGTCACGCTGGAGGGACTATGTCTCTCGGCTGGCCTGGGAACGCCTTGGGGTCCCACCGGAGGAGCTGTGAGGTGAGGGAAGTCTGGGAGTCCCTGCTTAGACTGCTGCCCCCGTGACCCGGCCCCGGATAAGCGGAAGAAAATGGATGGATGGATGGACAGTCAAGATGAAGTTAAAATGAATGATGATACACCTGTCGCTTCTCCCATCAATGATCAACTTAATTATTTGGTCCCAGTGACAATAGTTTTGTTGTTGTTGTTGTTAATCTTCAAATTGTGATCCTTCTCTTTTATTTTCTGCCTGTTTTGCTTCAGTAATTAAAAATGCAAATGGTAAGGCCAAAGATCCCAGAAGAAAAGCAAAAGTGATGAAACAATCAGGTAAATGTCGCAAAACAGTCCCTGGTCTCAGTAAAAAACGTCAGTATTAAGAGTATCAGAGTGCAACAAGAGTTGAATTATAGTTCATATTTTTTCTTAATGTTCCATTTTTTATTCCATTGTTTTGTAGTTTCTTTGGAAAATGCAAGAAGGGTTCAGAAACGACAGTGGTCTCCCAAGGAGGTTGCAGCTATTATGAAACATTTTGAAGAACATATCAGAAAAGGAAAACTGGCTACTATGATTGAATGCGAACAGTGCAAGACAGCAGAACATCCCACACTGACTGATCGCTCTCTTCAAAATATCAGAGACTTTGTCAGGAATCGGGGTATAACTCTGAAAAGAAAGGGATTAGTCGACTAATCGTGACTAATTGATTATAAAAATTAGCCAACACATTTTTTAAATAGCTGACTAATCTTTTTTTTTTTTACTAGTTAGTAAGTTAGTTAGTGTCAGCCCTGGTTAGAAATGCAGTATGGGCAATTGTTGCAGCCCAATTGTTTGTGTTAAGACTTTACTCCTGCAAGGATCTGTTTCAAAGAAGATTCAGTTCATGTCATTGAATAAATTCAACTTGTTCATGAATGTGTAATCATTCCTTATTTTGGCTTTAAAAGGTCACACTTTACCAACATACATCTTTACAAACACCATTTTGTATCTCAGTAGCCTAATACTTTAGTAAAGGCATTCTATATTCATGTGTGTGTTATGTTCCATTTATTCATGTATGACCCTTTAATTCACCTAAATAGCATATTTGTGTGTTTTTTAGCCATGGTCCTTCTAAATCAAGTTAGTCCTGTCAATTACGATTTGAGTCATGGGCGGAGCTAAGTACCAAATTAACTTTTGTCCTCTTAATACATCACTATGTCAGGTTATTATACTTTGAGTTCTGTACTGTGTATTCAGATTTTGAAGTGAGATTTGAGTTGTGTAGCTCAACTAGAATTTTTTGACGTTTACTACATCTTTGTAGCACAAGTGGAAAGGGGTGTCCTCCTAGTGTTGCAAAAAACGGGTTTGAAAAAAATGTCCTTTTAATTCACATAAACCCGTAGGGGTGTGTGTGTGTGTGTGTGTGTAAGATGTGCTCTTACACATCAATGATGTTGACCAGTGTTAAAGAGGGGTCACTCACTCTGAGGGTCTTCTTGCTCCTCTCCATCACTAGACTGGTCACATGCTCCACAGTGACCTCTGGAGACGGGAGGCTCTGCCTCTATTTAAGTAAAGGAGTGTAAACAGTAAAGATTCAAAAAGACAAATATGAAACCTTACGCTGTATCAGTAGTAATGCAGGTGCCAGCAGGCCTGCATGGCTCCTTTGTAGAGCGGAACAGCCCCTGAAAAACATTTCACAGAAGAATCTCAGTTCTGTCTTTTATATTAAATATTAAATAATACATACCCTGATTTTGGGTAGATGCCATCGCTCTTAAGGGCATCTATCATCCCATTACAGTGTGTGTAAAAATACAATACAGACCAGCCAAACAACAGTAGAACAACCCACAGAAAAGGCACACAAAACAAGCAATACATTTTGATTCAGTCAGTTGGATTCTTTTTTTTTTTTATTTTTTTTTTATTCAGAATAAAATTGATATTCAATTGACCTAAATAACAGCTCCAACTTACAAGGCTTTATAGTACCACATAGTGCCATAGTACTGCATATATTCATGGGTTTCAGCTTCCTGCTGTGTGACTTTTTCCCCATATATTATTTTATAGTGTTAATCACTATGGCAACAGTCTGAATAATACCTCATTCTGAAACTCATGGATACTGAAGCTAAAGTGTAACATGAACACTTTGGTCATCATGAAAAGGCCGTGTACAGCGCTTGTACACTGACCCTCAGATCAGACTGGTGTTGGCGGGGGTCCGTGGTTACTTCCTCCTGTCCGGGTTATCAGCGTGTGACAGAGCTGCCTGATAGCGCTAGCGTCACAGGAGCGTGCATCACAGAGCTGTCACCACGCGCCCCCACCCCCTTTCCTCCACCACCACGCACACACTCACACACACACATACACATACAGGCAGTGTTCCCATTCTGGTGACAAATCCTGCCCGAGCTGAGCCTTCTCTGAGTCACCCCCCTCCTCAAGTCATCTGCCCAACACAGATGGAAATGAGGGGTGGCCAAAGGCTCCAGGTGGTAGCAAAGAATCTTACTCTAGTTACGCTATTGTTAAACATAATGGTGGGTGGTAAAGTGTTATGTTTACTTCATGTTCAGTGTATTGTACTTCAGACTGTTTTGTGAATGTTAAACTCTTTTTTGTTGTCATGTTTATACGGTAACACAGCAAAAATACCCAAATACATTTTATTGATTGTTTACATTCTTTGAAAAGTCATTTAGTTGTGCTAAAAATGTGCTAAAAACGTACTCAGTTTTGTTAAGTAAAAGTACAGATATTGGAGCAAAACATACTCAAGTAAAAGTTAAAAAATCACGTAAAAAAATCTACTTAAGTAAAAGTATTGATGTACCCGTTTAAAAATCTGCATTAATAGTAAAAACTAGAAGTATTTTGCGCAGATTTTGAGGTCTTATAAAGCTTCAAATGTAGTGATTTTTGTGCTGAAACAGAAACAACTGAATCCAGTCTGTTTTTATTTGTATATTTTTGTTTGCTCAAACTATGAACGTGTTAAAAATAAAACCCTCAGCCTTTTCAACACGTCCCAGACAATAATGAAAAATACTTTCACTTTTCAGTCCTGCGCAAAAATGTAGTGGAGTAGAAAGTACAGATACCTGCTCTCAGATGTAATGAAGTAAAAGTAAAAAGTATCCACTTTAAAATCTACTTAAGTAAAGCACATGTACCTAACACTTTTACTTAAGTACAGTACTTTTACTTTATTACTCTCCACCACTGACTAAAACATACATAACATTCGACCAGTGTAGACTGCTGTATCCATTGGAGTTGTTGTACTGGATGAGTAACAGTATGTTATATATATTTAGAGCTCAGGATGGAACGCAGATCGAAAGTTCAAACTCCCAAACGTCCGTAGAAATATTAACCAAAAACTATGTAAAAAGTAAAGAAAAGAGCAGTGGAACAACCTGATAACCTACTGGACCGCTTCTGGTGAGTACATTTATCCCACTATAGTGTTCGGAGACTTTTGAGTGAACACTAAGTTTAGTATTTAGCTCTTGGGCACTCTTGTGTTGAATAAGTATTTGCTTGTACAACGTTTGTTTCCAAAGTTACTGCAGTAGCGTATGTATTCCCCCACCCCTCCAGTAGTCACACGCCGCCTGTCTGTGAGTCTGCTCCTTAAGCCCGGGGAGCAAAGGGCCATCGCTACGACAACAGTAGTTCAGGTTAATCATGGCGGCTGCTGGGTTTAATCCATTAAAGCATGAGTTCAGCCATAACAGGGCTTTGGCAGAGTGTGTGCGCTGATCCTATTTTCTCTGTATACATATCCGTACTTTCACCCAGACTCCTATTTGCCCCCATAATGGGATTAACTCCAATGACACCAATCTCAAATCTGGCTTTAAAACTCTGCAGGGTGAATCTTATTTCATTGGTTATTCCCAGAAGGCATTGAACATGGCTTTGGTTACATAATTACAGTCCCCTCTTTCTGTCTAAGCCTAAATGATGACAAATTAATGAAAAATAGCCGGGTAGGGATTTCTCTTGTATTCACTTGATCTGGTTAGGCCCAAACCACTGCATGTTAATCAATGTGTCTTCTACACTATGTCGTATACTCCGTCATTAATAATGGAGGCTGTCAAGACCATGGAATAACTGCCACCGGCTACAGCCACTATTTTTCCCACTATTTTTGCAATTATGTAAATAACAATAATTTATTTGAAGAAGTGCCTTGATTTTATATTCAATCGATGTTGAGTGATATTATCAATCTTGCTCTACCTAAATGTCTAAAGTTTTCATTGTGTTCTGTTCTTCCACTGTTAAAGGTGTGCTAACTTTTGGGGGTCTGCCATTTGCTTGTCTTGATGCAGATGGTATTGCTTTGCCTCAAATGTTACACAGTATAGCATTAGATATTCATGGAGTCAAGCAGGTGGTACCAGTAGGCAAGTTACAGGTTAGACTTTCCACTGAAAAAGTCATATTGTGCACCTTTAATGTAAGAGTTAAATGGAGTTTGTTTGTTTTTTTCTGTCAGGGGATCCTACCTAATACTTAAAAACATGATAAAGATTACACATGACACATTAGTAGTATTTGTTTACTACTAAAATTGACCAATAACTTGTAGCACATGTCATTGCACTGAGCTTTTTCACCTCTCAATCACCGTAATACTACAGACCTTGAACAAAACCCCTGTGGTTCATCAATTAATTAAAACGTCATCTCATTATGCTAGGCTTTATTACATATGCATATACACCATATTAATATGTATTTAATAGCTTCACTTTCCATAATCTAATTTAGGCATGGAAAGAAATGTTGTCTTCTAGGAACTCTGTGAACTATTTCCTCACCTTTTTTAGATCTCCAAACCTTTTTCTGACACTGGGGTATTTTTACACAAAGTAATTACCTTTAATGTATTCCAGCGTACCACTTCATATATGCATTTCAAAACCTGCTGTTACGCTGTGTAAAAGGTCTCTCTCTCTCACACACACACACACACACACACACACACACTAATATCTCGCCTGTGTAAATTATTCAACACGCCCAGATTGGAGTGAGTTTTACATTTGCTTGGCTCTGATTGGGCTGATAAAATGGACTTCCTGCTGTATTTGTCATGCTATCGCAGTCGGCTCACCTCACATTCACATCACTACTGTAACAGGTGATATTGTAAACAGTGTGGCTAAACAGATAATTCACTATAACATTACTGTCTTATCATACAGAGCTACCCCAGCACATCTCTGTGGAAATGAGATTATTCAAGGAAGCGTAATAAATGTACAATATGGAATATGCTAATAGCACAGTGTGAAGCTGTTTAAAATAGAGACTCACTCTATTGTAATGATTCCAGTGGTGGGATGTAGCTATAGGAACTTGGCACTAGTGTCATTTACAATATATGTACATTTTTCAGCAACTAAAAATGGTAGAGCTACAGCATAAAAACTATTCTAAAGTACATGCAAATGACAGTGAAATTATTTCACTCGAGGCCTCCAGGAAATTCAAGACTTTTTTCCTCTGGGGTTAAATGGAACTTTTTTATTTTTATTTTTTTATGAATATAGGTCAAGGTTGTACTAAAACATTTGCAGATCAGTTGCTAGAGTCATGATACATGTGGGTGGCAGTAGCTGGTGGAGTTTTTTTGTCCAGTGATCCAAAGGTTGGTGGTCCAAATCCCGCTCTCGACCTAAACTTCATTGGCTGAGTGGTCAGATCCAGTGACCGACAGGTTGGTGGTGTGATTCCAGCTCCAACAGATGAATGTTGTCATTGTGTTCTTTGGTCAAAACATTTAACCCACCTTACTTGTCAATGGGTGAGTGGTTCCTTGATGTAAAGTGCCTTGAAAGCGCTATATATAAAAAGCTGACCATCCATTTACCATTTAATAGTTAGGATAGTAGTTAGATAATTAGTAGAGCATAATAAAAATCATCTTCATCCTAGTAGTGCTGTTAAACAAAACAGAAAAACAGGTTGCTATCCATTGCACACTTCTTCCTTAGTCCTCACACTCTTCTGTTTGTTTTCTGACAGGATAGGTCACACACTCTAACACCGACTTCTTCATAACCTAGAAATAGACTGAGTTCACATTTGTGAAAAACCTCACCTCCTCCAAAGATGCGCATCAAGCCAGCTGTCAGAATAGGTCAAAACTTGCACAAGAATTGCAACAATGACAAGGCGTTGCTTACATTTAGCCAGATTTTTTGCAGATACATATTGCTGACGTTTTGCTGTTTTAAGTTTAAAAAGATCTAAGGTGGCCGTGAAGAAGCTTGAAGATATAGACTGGCATTTAGAATAAGAATACAGCTTAAGAGTGACATTTACAGGCAACATGGATAATGATAGACTAGAACGATGCAACCGCTAATGCTTTTGTGGGTTACATCCAGGGTAGAGAAAATAGCATGCATAAATGAAGGCAATATGGAGAGCAAGCAGAAGCGCCTGGGATTACTGTAAACAAGTGTACATTAGAATGTACTTTGTATATGCATGAAAGACATTACATGCATTCATTCTTTCATTACACAACAGAGTGGTTTTAAATACACCACGTCCAACACAATTAAACAAAGTGGCCTATTTTTACTATTGACGCGTACTGTGTCAGATCGACTTCTCTTACAGTTTCTCATTCTTCACTATTGTGGCTTATGTAGCATTTGCAGAGAAACTCACTTAAGAATACCAGAATGAAACACACAGAAAGTTAAAGTAGTCGCCAAACTCAAACAAAAGTTGTGAAATTGTTGCAGTAGTTTGAGTCCAGAAACATGCCCTTGCCTGTAAAGCCGCACCATTGGTCACACCAGGAACACATTGCCCAGAGCAAGACAAGATGGATTCTACTTTGTGAACTCACAAATCTTGGTGAGCTACTGCTCAAGGTTAAATATTCCTCTTCTGTTTTGTCCTTTAAAGTAAAGGAGATTATGGTCTGATTGAACGATGGACCATCCATGTAATTCATTTACCAACTGAGTGCATTTATCACTCAGGAAATAGTACCAAAAGAGAAGGAACATAAACCAGTGGTGAAAAGTGAGTTATGTTGTTCAGTAAGTAATTGAACCAGACTCCTTTTGAATCGAATACCTGTCTCAAGTGTAGTTATGTTTAAAAAGAATGGAACAGTGGTAAACAATATTTTAGCTATTCTTTTCGCAAATTGGCAGCGATAAACTAGAAGTAGTAGTTGTCGTAGACT
This sequence comes from Periophthalmus magnuspinnatus, assembly GCF_009829125.3. Lineage (NCBI taxonomy): Eukaryota > Metazoa > Chordata > Actinopteri > Gobiiformes > Gobiidae > Periophthalmus > Periophthalmus magnuspinnatus. The sequence goes on from NC_047138.1 coordinate 7,471,776, forward strand.
AGTTGAAGTAGTCTAGTCAGTACTACTGTGGAATAACAAACAAGTAGAGGCAGAGAAGCTGGGCAGGTTTTTATCACTTTGTGCGGATTGAAATCTGTATACCCCCTCAATTTATGGGGACATGTCTGTTTTATGGGGAGGATTTATGTCTGCCAATGACATAAATCCTTTATTATTGGACCAACCATCATCTATAACATTGAGATTAATATTATGGGCTAATTAGGTTCAGGCTAGGTGAGTATAGTGAGTTTTTAAAGTTAGGGTGAGGGTCCAGGAAATAAATCAGTGTAATGTCCCCAAAAACATTGGAACCCAACACATGACACTTGAACAACTTGTATTCAGTTGGGGCTTCTAAGTAAATTATCTACGTAAATATCCATATCCACTTTGCAAGTATCAAACTTTATAAAATATTGTTTACTTCTAGTACTTTTCTACCTCTGACCTAACTACTATAGGTTGCCCAACTAAAACAATGTACCAATCGGGATAGTTATAACATTTTACCCTTAACTTCCAGCCAAGCATATGTTTTTTTATTACCATCTTCCCAGAGCGCCTTATAAGTCCGCTGGTTGCTGAAAGGAACATTTGGAGGGTAATAACATCCACTCATGCACGCACAGTCTTTGGCTTGGCTCTATACTCGCAGGCATTGATGTCCCCAACAACACCTTGCATCACATATTCACACACATTAAAATGTAAAGGAGGAGACAACATTTCACCCTTGACAATAAGTGAATACAGCAGCACGGTGGCTTTTCTTTCCATTCAGCCTCTATCACATCTACAAAAGAGCGTCTGAGGAAAATAGATGGCAGCTCTGGTTAGACACAGCACCCAAAAAGCAGGATTACTGTCAAGAAACAAAAAACTCAATCAGTTATTGCTTTTCCGTAGGTTGACTCTCCTTGAAACTATAGCGGGGAGTTTTGTGGCCTTCATAGCAGAACGTTTTTCCAATTTATCTTAATGGAAATCTCCAGCTTTACTTTGCAGCCAAGCCCAAGTGCAACCGGTATATCAAACTTGCCACAGGGAGAGTGCCGGGATGATATTGTGTTAGAAATATAGATGGAGGCTTTTGCATGGTTTAATCAGATAAATGCATTACATAGGCGATCTCCGCTATTGCTAACATGTTCCTTATCAGTTCTCTCTTTTTATCCTGTCACTTCAAACTAAAATCATCATGTTGTTGGCGCAAACGTATACTGCCATGTTCCGAGGTCTAAACGCTGTCAAATGGATTGGGCGCCCATGGTGGCTAATTTTGATTCATGGCATTGACAGAGCCGTGTTAAGGATGTTAGGCGTCAAAGGCTTGTTTTTTTCCCTGGATTATAGGCCAAAGAGGAAGTGGGTATTCAGATGCAGTTGACTGGCAAGGCAAGATCAGTCTCTGTCCAAGTAGAACACTTCTCCAGGCATGCACAACACGGAGACTTAAGTCACATAATCCCCCTCTATATCACAAAGCCTGTCAATACTGCGCCATACATGGAGAGGGTACAACGGCGTGGCTGTTTGATATTTCCCATCACAGAGTATCCGCTGTACTGCATGTGTAGTACAACTGCGCTGGGTGAGAGTCAGGGTGGAACCTCATGGTGGTTGTTTGAGCCAGTGTAGTTTACAGTACTTTCTGATAAATTATACACCATTATTCTATGATTTGTGTTAGAAAAATACATTCTTGAGCAAACTTCATTCTTCAAATATCTCAGTTTGTTTTCGGTGGAGGGTCTGCCATCTGCTTGTCTCCACGGAGGAGTTATTGCTTGGTCTAGGCTCTTCCACAGTATGGCATGTGTGTATCTTCATGGAGACAAGCGTGTGACGTGACCAGGCCAAGTTACAAATCAAGTCTGTGGTGAGGCGAGCCAGCTTAAAATAAGAATGCATGTTTTTCAAGATATTATAATGGTGAATTCTCATTAGAAAAGTTATATTGTACACTAAATAACTGTCAATATTATCTTTTATCGTGTATATTTACTTCAGCAACATATCACGCTTGAGAATGTGTTATCGCGACAGTCCTAGCGCTAACTCTGATGGAGGATTTGCTATCTGCTTGTCTCCATGGAGATGTGATTGCTTTTTCCATAATATGGCATTAATTATCTGTCGCCATCAAGTTAGATAACAGGTCAGATGTGAGGGGAGACAAGTCCGCTCACAGTTTTTCTCATATATTGTATCTTGTAAATAGATCATTTTATTTAACCCACTGATCAATGTTAAAATGACTTCACACGCCACTAAGTTGTAGCAATAGCAATTCGGTTGTATCTGTCACATTAGAATCGTCAGACAAAAACAAAAACATAATGGTTCATGTTGCTGTTACCTGATCAGTAGTTGCAGAACAAGCATATTGGTTTTCATTAGGGACTGCAGTGATATAAATGTAAGTGCGACTCCTCTGACACCATGATGACAAGTTATTCAAGCCTCTGGTCCAACACTGTCTGCTCTCATAAAAAATGCCATCAGGCTACATTTGATTTCTTCCACTCTGAACTACAGCGTGTGTTATTTTTGTGTCCAGCAGATATCGGAGCAAATGATTGGACAATGGACACACAGGTCCCCGAACCACGCAAAGCTTATCTCTGGGGCTAAACAAACAAAAGTGATTTGGCTATGATTGCTCCAGCAGTTTAAATGGGGCCCTGACTGTGGATCATAACAGGGCTGTGTGTGTTGTTTGGTTGAAGCGGTGGTCTGTCAGTATGACTAAGCACAGCTGTCTGACGTCCAGCTAACCATGACCGTTTGAGAAAGCTATGAAAACAATCGCTTTTCTGCAGGAAGCCTTCTTGTCCGAACGTGATGTACAATGCAGTGCACATCAATAACTTGCTACTGTATAAATAATTGATAGAGTTTTATTCCTTTGTTGGATTGCATTATGTATAGACGTAAAAACTAGCTATTAAAATGTTGTGATAATAACCTTTCAGTATATTGAAGCTCAAACTATACTATATACCATTTAGTCTGTGATAAACAACAAGCCTTATTATGGCTGTGGCAGTAGCAGAGCTGTATTTTGTGTTCATTATTCACCTCACTGGATCATAATTTGTAAAGCATGTGTTGTGTTTCAGATATGTAGATAATGGGGGTGCTTATCTCTGACATGACTAGACAGTTGGTAATAAGTTGTGCCTGTCAGGTGATGTATTTGAGTTTAAAGTGAACCTCCCAGACTTTTAGCACTGCTTCTCCTGCAGACTTAAAAAGGCATCACGATCCTGACAGCTCTATAAGTTCATGCACTTGTGATGTCTTCAGAGTCAAAGGAGATTTTTGTTTTGCTCAAATGGGTGTCACTTGTAAACTATTGTTATTTTTTATCAACTTGTGCTTCCTGTGAGAATAAACAGCCATTGTTAGATAGGGACCAAAGCTTCTAAGGATTAGTAAGGGAAAAATTGAGTTTCATGGGTTTTTAAAGGTGCACTAACTAGGCCTGTCAGGATGATTACTACATCGACTTATCCTTCAGTACATGACAGATAGAACAATCATTTGGGGGGTCAATATTTATTGTGGGCACTTTTTCTTTGCACTAGTGGGAAAATTTAGGTTATTTTTCTGTACTACTAACTTCCTAAGTGTTGGATTATGTTAATTATTTATTGTATCTTGCATTTTTTAAACAAAATTGTGTATTTACAGGAGGGGCCATGTCTCTCGGCTGGCCTGGGAACACTTTGGGGTCCCACCGGAGGAGCTGGAGGACATGTCTGGGGTGAGGGAAGGCTGGGAGTCCCTGGTTAGACTGTTGCCTGTTGATAAGCGAAAGAAAATGGATGGATGGTTTTTGGGGATACATCTGCTTCATGGTTTGGTTTCAGTGTTATCGTTTATCATCTATATTTACAACATATCGCACTACAGAATGTGTTATCGTGACACGCCTAGCCCTAACTCTGATGGAGGATTCGCTACCTGCTTGTCTCCATGGAAATATCATTGCTTTTCCCACAATATGGCATTATTATCTGTCTCCAAAGGGACATGCAGGTGACGCCATCAAGTCAGATAGCAGGTCAGATATGAGGGGAGACACACAGTCCGCTCACAGCATGAATATATAGCTATTTTTCACCAGTTTAATGCCGTACTGGGGAACATTCCGGGCAAAGCAATAACATCATCATGGAAGCAAGCATGCAGACACTCCACCAGAAAGCATACATGGTGCACCTTTCTGATGTATTGAGGACTTCAGGGACCGGCCTCCTGCTGGGGCCCAGAGTCAGGACTAAACATGGAGAGTCAGCGTTTCAGTTTTGTGCAGCTAAAACCTGAAACAGTCGTCTGAAGATGTGAGACAGACCTCGGTTTTGATAAAGTTTAAATCCAGGCTCAAAACAGTTCAGTGATAGTGTGTAGTGATGGTTTTATGATGGTTATATGTGATTATATATGTTCTGATTTGTTGTACTATGATATTAATGTCTTTCCTATTTTGTAAAGCACTGAATTACTTTGTGTACGAATTGTGCTATACAAATAAACTTGGCTTACCTCGCCTTGTAACTGAGAATGTCGTCGCCCTCCCCAGATCCCCCAGTCTCCATTCATCTGCCTTGTGACTCCATATGGCAAAATTTCCATTGCCAGTAACACACAGTTGTTAAGTAATATTCATGATGACATTCAAGATTCGTATTGATTATATCTCATATTATTGTATGCAGAAAATCTATTCAGATCCATCTATTTTTGTTGTGTTGATATTTTATTAGACAGAGGTTTCATTTAGCTGAGTCATGGTATCCTCTGGAAGGTCTTCTCATTGCTGTGTCCAGTGCAGTCGATTCGGTCATTTGGCAGTCAAATAAACCACTAATGCAGCCTGTCAGTTGTTTGCATCTACATTAGTAAGTAGTAAGTTTCAGCAGAGTGAAAACAACACAATGAGAGATGTTGCTAGCGTTGCATAACTAAAATAGGTAGCCTGAAGATGCTGCGTTAAAGCAAAGTGATCTGGTGTGTGTCTCTCATACCTTACTGATTATTTATGGCCTGCTCCTAAATGTGCTGAGTGTGGCTGTGGGTATAAATAGCACTGTGGGCCATAGCATCATCAAGTCACTTAGAAAAGATGTAGGTAGATCTGTGAACCTTACTATTCCAGCAGAAGATCCTGAGCACACACTTTTGAGGTGTCAGTGGTAAAAGGGAGACAGCTGAGATTCACTGCCTTCAGAAATGTTAGACTTATAGAATACTGTTGTAATTAGAGGTAGGGAGTGTATTGTCTAAGAGATAATAGTGAAATACATTTTTTTATTTATTTTTTTTATTTAATGCAAATAGATGAGCATAGTGACCAGTCATATACAGGAGTGAGAAATGGTTATAAGATATACCAAGATATACCAAGATATACTAAGACATACCAATATATACCGAGACATACCAAGATATATCAAGATATACTAAGACATACCAAGATATACAAAGATATACCAAGATATACCAAGATATATCAAGACATACCAAGATATACCAAGACATACCAAGATATACCAAGATATACTAAGACATACCAAGATATACAAAGATATACCAAGATATACCAAGATATATCAAGATATACTAAGACATACCAAGATATACAAAGATATACCAAGTTATACCAAGATATACCACAACATACCGAAGCATACCAAGACACACCGAGGCATAATGTGGTTTGTAGACGTAACATCTATTTACAATTGTATGTGATAAGTCTATGTTGTGTGTATGTGTCTGTGTGAAGTAGAGACGGCAGAGGAGAGCGCTAGTACTAGTAATTCATAAGTGAGAAAAGAAGGTATAAAGAATGTAAATGGGGAAAAAAAATATTGAAATACTCTGCTATAAACTGAATTTCACTTTTTAGAAACATTTTGGACGGTTTGATTGGAAGTTGTTCTGAAATATGCAAAGTGACTAATAGTTGTATGTACTTCACTTTAAGTTGACCTTAGTTCACTGAATTATAAATGTTGCAATGACTCATTCGGTATTTTTGTTTTCATCAAAATAGCAGCACGACCAGAGCAATTATTAGAGCGGATAACATTTGACATGATTCTGTCAGGCATCTGGTTTATTCCTGTGTGTCATTTTGGTCAACAAGAGGTTGCAGTTTAAATACAGATTAAGAGGTAGGATTTGTTGCAGGGAGGGGGTGGTTTGTGATGCTAAATTTGAGTTTTTCAAATAATACATCAACAAAATTAGATGCTGTAGAGTATATGCGGCGTGTAATTATAAATGAGATACCTCCACATGGGGTAGTTTTATACCTCATTAAATGTGACAGGAGTTCATTTAGGCATTGTTTAGAAAATGATTGCAAAAATGTATCTTATCTCTAAAATAACTTCAAGTGATTGTGTTTATTCAAAAATCAGACTCTGGGTCATGCAAGGTTTCATAAATGTCACTATGTCTAAAAGCAAAAAGCAAAAAATATATATGAAAATCTGGTGGTTACAGTGAAAAGCCAGTATGAGAAGGTGGAGCCTCGCACTTCTGCAGCTTTGAACAAGGAGTCAATGGACCATTCTTGAGCTGTTTAAAACCAATACTTTGGTTAAGAATGCACCGCAATCGAAGTAAAGTTAATTTGTAAAAGGGAAAAAAAAATAGTATGTTTAGTTGCTCGCAGATGCAATTTACCCATGATCGATATATCCCTCAATAGCTCCTCAAAATAGCATACACAAGCAGCAGTCATAGTTCTCACAGTGAAGATCCACCTCCAGCATTATAAATATACTAATGTCAAACCACGATTAACATTCTACAGTGTATAAAGTGTTCTTCTCCTGGTCTTCTCACACCTGCCCCGATGCGATGCTCCACCTGCTGTCCGTTCTGGAGCCTGTATCGCGCCTCGGGGTGGGAGCCTTTGTCTGCAGCGCTCTCATCTCTGGAGGTCACAGAAACCCGCCCTCCAGGCAGCTCTAATGGTCAGTGTGCCAAGTGTGTGGGCAAGCAAAGGCAGCCGTATGCTGTCTGTTATACTCTCAGTGTGGAGGCAGCAGCAGCAGTCAACACACACAGGATTGTTTAGCTTAGCGCTATCGTACCATCAGTTAGCCGTGTAGCATTGCATTAGCCCAAGTATCCTTCCTGTTTGCACCGTGTCGATTCTTGTTTTGTATTCCGCCATGATGCCATCAGGGGAGAGGCTTTGGAGAGAGGCTTTTGCTTGGACCACGCACACCCTTTATACAATTCATTGCTAATGCTGAAGTTCACTATGGCCTGGATCAAATATATGTTTTGTTATTTGTTTTTTTTTATTATTACTGAAGGTTTAAAGTGCCCTGCAAATGTTTTATTCCGGCTGAGTGCTTGGGCTGTATGGATGTATTTTCACACATGAGCCATTATAGGAATGCCCTCAAGCGCTTTTTTCTTTCAGTCTTCATTAAAAATTCTACAGGGTGTTTCAGCTTTGAGGTGATAATGTTTCTATGACTAGTGTGTGCCCTTACAGCTGCCAGCTACAGCAATACACAATCATGTTTTAGATTTTGGAATAAACACTTTGGATTGCAGTCATGTAAATTTGGTTGCCATGTGGACACCAATCTCGGTTAACCACATTGCTAGCTCCCCCTGCATACTGAAACTCGGAGGTGGTGGGCGCTGAACAAATAGGTGCTTGTCCTTGAAGATGGTTGCAAATGAGACGGCGGCACAGACTCTGGATCATCACATCACAGGAAAAGCATTCAGCAGCAATAGTCCTTATAAGTAAAAGTGAGCTTGTATCACAGAACGTCTTACTGCTAAGTGAAGTAACTATGAGTCAGACATGGGTATATTAATGCATACACCATTCAAGCGAAACAGTGATATGAGTTTAGATCATGTCTTTGTCCTGGTTGCATGATAGAGGTTTGGTCAGTTTGTTCTCAATATAAAAGCTTTAGCCTGGAACATTGTCCAGTCTGCCCCTAAGGTTGTTCTATCATTTCATTTAATCAGCTTGTATCCCTTTTCTCACAATGCATCAGGATTACCACTTAAAGTAGCGCATCAACTTTCCAATCTTGTACTTAACAAGATTTTGATGGATTGTACAGAAGGATTTGTAATTCTAAGCCTGATTAACTTAAAAAATGAGACATAATTTTAATGTTCACGCCAATTTTCACTTCGATTTACTCAAATTCCAAATAGGATATTCAAAACCCCCTCATTCAAAATATTTTTGTATCTAACAACACAATAAAGCAAGAAAATTGAATCTTGCTCTTTCAATTTTTCAGATCCCAAATATGTGCAATTTTAGCATTTTTACTCTTATTTTTAAATTAAAGCATTACACGAATTCTTGTCTTTATGTAAGTAAACTGCAGAAGAAGTTTTGTCCTATTGAGCTGCAGTGTCTCTCTTTAAACTGAACATTTTGTCCTCAAATTGTTGGAGGAGCAAAACGCTTTGAAAACTTTTGACAAGGGCGAGATTGTAGGGGTCGGACAAGTGGGTCAACAGCGTTCAAATTGCAGTTGTTCTGTTAAGGGGAGTGGTCAACGGGGTTTAGTTCTGACATCATAGCACTGAGTTTAGTATATTAGACATTCAGTCGCTGTATCGTGTCAGTTATATTCAGTGCAAATCATAAACCATGATTACAAAAGCATGACATCACGTTTCTCCTCATTCTGATCTTAATTGAAGCCAAGACTGGAGGTGGTCTGTGCGTGACATCTGACCCTTGATGGATGTTTTGATGCTTTTGTTTTTTGATTCCGGGGCCCCTCTCTTGTCAGGGGGTCACCAGAAGAGCTCCCTGTGCGTTTAATTATATACAAGTAACAATAGTAATTAAATGGAGAAGCCGCATCCATCTCCGTAGCCTGGGTGCTTGGTGCTGTATGGTTGATAGGAGCGTGGGCGAATGATGAAGAGATGGAGAGGCAGTTAGCATGCTATCGGAGCTCAGTAGATTACAGACCGGCCTGTAAGAGCGTGTTTGCTGCATGTTTTAATCAATCCCATGGTGTTGGTTGCTTCAGGGGACATGAACGTAAGATGGACATCTCCTGTGTACTGAGCCAGCCATGAAATGAGACTCTTCACATGGCTGCCATTGGTCAAGGAGAGACTGGCTGTGGGTTAACATGTAAAGCTACTTCACAGATGAAAAATGACATTGGCAAATAAAAAGCTTTAATACAATGGAGTTTGGATTTGTGATTGTGAAGTTGTGGTTTAGCGCTAATGCCTGACTCATGAACCTTAAAGTTTCTCACTGTCATGGTAATATGCAACAGCTTTGTTTACTCACAAAGTACGACTTGAAATTTGTTTTCATTAATTAGCAGCAGTGTTTTGGTGGTTGTGTCTGAGCATAATAATATCTTTACACATGTTTACCTAAAGATTCAACTTGTAATCTTATATTTTAATTGAATCTGAGATATACCTCTATAGTACGCCAATTTATGGGTTTCAGAATAATGGGATTCTTGTCATAGTGACTGACTTTTTAGAATAATCAAAATATTATATCTTTTGAAAGGGCAAAAGTCCTAAAAATATATAACATATACCAGGAAGCTGAACTGACAACCACCACGTCTTTGGGGTTTTGTTTATTTATACAGAAACATTAATGCAGAAACATTTTATACAGTTTTTGTGTTGTGTGGACAGGCCCAGTAAATACATTTATATATGAACCATGAACCAAGTCAATTATTCTGCAATCTGACAGTTAACAGAAAATTCCACCAATTCTGACTTGTCCTCCAGCTGTTTTATATTATAAGCATTTTATAATGTCATGAACATAATTATATATTGTCTCTGTGTTTCTTTATGACATTAAGTACTTCAGCACTAAAAGTCATTAAAATATCAGACTGCGTTTCTATGTAATGCCATGAAACTCATTTGGGTCATAAGTGGCACGATTAGCTAATATATTTAAAGACAAAAAAGCAAATTGCCCTTAAATCACATTCTTGTAGTCAACTGATTGTTTCACTTATTATTATTCATGTTTTCTGGTTTTCAGATTATAACTATTTGACCTACAACACTTTTCCATCCAACTTTCAAATACAATTTTTTAATCATTAAGTCCACTGTGAACTTTTGTTGCCAAGTCTCACTTTTGGTGTTATCCAAAAACAGCATCCGGATGTCCTGTAGTGCTGGTGTGAGATCCGTGTTGATGCTGCGGGCGATGGAAAGAGACATCACAGTCAAGTGCTGCGCAGACTGGCACCTCCAAAAACGCATTAAAGAACAATGGGGTCACAGATATGGCTCCACCAAAGTGTGATCCAACTCAAATGATATGGAGGACTATAAAGACACAAATGCAAACTATACATGACTATGGTTGTGGGCTGTGAGAGTGTTTGTGAGTTGCTTGATGATATAAAATATGAAGAGTTACTGGCAGCTCCAAAGGTTACTTCACAGATTTGTGCTGGTGACAGAATCAGTGCAGCTGTCACTAATGAGCTAAAAGGTAGGCCTAATTAAAAGTAATGAGCAGAACCTGGCTGCTCGTCAATGGACAGATACAGGCGCAGTTTGGGGCTATTATATGAGCGGGGCCAGGAGATGTACTCCAGATCTCAATTAAAAGGGTTTCAAACAAAAAGTGAATTACTGCAAGTACTTATGAAGTATTAACTAGTCACTGTATTTAGGTACTGTTACTATAATACTACCGATGATACTTACTGCATACTGTAAATCAATTTCTCGGTCAAACTAAAAACTAAATACTTCAAAAAGTATTTAGGATTAATAGTGTAAGCTGCACTGACTACTCTGTCATGGGTTTTCAGGTTTTATCATACAGTCCTGTTGTACCAATAGATGCCAATACCAATTTTACTATTATTACTACAAATGCCATAACTAACCACTCTGTTTTATTATTATTATCATCCTGATTACAATATTCATTCCTATAAATGTCATGTTTGATGGTAAAGCAAAGTAAACAGTAAAATTAACCGCAGAATACTCATTTCTGTTTGTTTTATTTATAATCGAAGTACACTATCTCTCACCTCTACCAGTTTATGAAGAATGTCTGGCAGCACTTTAAACATATCCGTGACTTAGTTAGTTACTGTGGTACTTGTGGTGGTATTTTGCGTGATACTTTGGCTAGTAATAGTACTGATACTTAGTGGTACATACAGTATCATTTTTAGCAGTACTTAGTGTGTGGTAGTGTGCACAATATGTATTATCCCTGAAGTTACACACGACTACTTTTTCCCTTTCTGAGACTAAACTGTAATACTATAACTTCTAATTCTCGAAGGGCTTTTTCCAATAAAACTATTTCTTGAAGAACGGTGCATTCTGCTTTCACAGTGTCACGAATTACTAAAATGAGATTTCACAAATTAGGAAAGCATTTTACAGCAAGCAGGTAAAATAATATTTCTGCTCGGATTCCTGATTTAAATGACGTCTTCAGCAGCGGCTCTGGGCAGAAGACGATTATTCCATGCGGGCAGAAAAATCATTCGTGTTAAGTCTATGTGCACAAAGGTAGAAGCGCAAATGGAACTTTTTATGAAGATGATACTATTACAACTGGTGGCGTGTGCTGCTTCTAACTGTTATTTTGGTGGTGCATATTAAGGTGTGACCGTTTTATTTCTCTTTGCAGGCTGCTTTGAAGTAAACGCTGAAAGGAGCATCCCAAAACAGCACACAATATTCTGGTGAGTGGCCAAATGGAAAGTAAAACCCTCTTTATATTTACATAAAACACTGGGATTTAAGGGGGCAGACTGGGGGAGTAGACGGGCCATGTGAGGACACAGATCTGCTGGCATGGCTGTGATAGAGATACCCAATCAATATGGAGTTTTGTCTCCCTGAGGTGACTGTGGATTGGTGCAATGGGCCAGCTCTACTTTATTGCTCATCACTGCTACTTGTACAGCTATTGCAATCATGGCTTTTGCTGTACTAGCACTACTACTACTACTACTACTATTGCTAATAGTACAACTGGAATAGCATATTTTCATCCCACTTTAGCTATTCTAACCATGAAAGAAACCATAATGCACTGTAAAGTACTTTGGGTGTCTTGAAAGGAACTATATAAATCCAATGCATTATTATAAGCATCCTCAAATTATGCAGGGAGACAAATGTAAATGGCGTGTCTTCTTTTGTTTGAATAAAGCCCTCGTCCACACTGGTGCCCTGTTCTGGGTCTTTATTCCATGCAGATTGGCCCACATGTTGCCGTAGTGATCCGCAGAGCTCCTGTGCATGACACTTGGCTCTCCTTACACAGCGGCGGGCTGAGCTGGCGCCATGGCTGCGTGCCTCTCAGTCAGCGCACAGGGACTAGCTCCATTATCAGAGCGGCCGCCTCGCCTCCCTGCAGCAAGAGCCAGCTCCCTGCTCCTGCACATTTCATTTCTTATCTCAAAAGGGAAAACAGTGCTGCAAATGAACGGCACACAACAGCTCTCTCATGCAACCGGAATACATACAGTATACATACTGGAAACGAGGTGTGAAATATGCTGTTTAGGGGTGTTTCAAGAAATACTGAGTATTGCCTTTGGTATGACATTTTCTGTAAAGGTCATGGAAAATGATTAATTTTGGTGTGGATCCAAAGCACTGTTTACAACAAGAAGTGTCATAGAGATTTGTAATATGTGTTGAAAGAAATACTCCAACCTGATAAGCAGGTGTTGTGGTTTAACAGAAAGAACATTTAGGCTTGAACTAGTTTGAGAGCAGGGATGGGGTTATCTTGTAGTAACCTAATAGCAATATTTAGACAAAAAGTGTGTTAAAACATGTCATTTAATGTTTTAGTTGAGGTTTAAATCAAATTAAGTTAAGACAAATCTGAAAGGACATGTTTGCATATGTTCAACACAACATTCATGAATTTACTAATATTGTGATAATCTGCCCTTGGAATTATGTTTTTAAGAAGAGACATCACTGGTTTCAAAGTCGACAAGAGTTGCTGACTTGCTGTAATTTTCCAGTGTTGGATATATTATTAATGTTTAGTCTTTCTTATTCTCTCGAGTGAACAATAAAAACAACGTGCACACTGTAGGTCTTGGTATTATATGTTCTATAATAGAAAAACAGTTATCTTGTTTATTTCCATTCATTGTTGTCTCATGATTAAAACTTCATTTTTTTTCATATTGCACTTAACACTTAACCTTCTGTGACTGGTTCATAAACTTGAGCTCCAGGATGCGCCTCACAGGAGTTTGTCTTTTGAGGAGGTAGTGAATTTGCCTCTCTGTAAATAATGACTTGAGAAGGAAGGCTCCTGCACCATTCATCTAAAACTAAAGCAATTATTCATGGACTGCCATCCAGGACGTATCAAAGATTAAACAGGAGTCCTACGAGGTTCATGTCTGAGCTGCCGTGCCCCTTTGTTGACTTCTTCATTCTTCTGTTTGCAAACATGAAGCTTTTCATCTGCAGTAGTTTCTGTGACACTGAGTCTCAGCATGCACAACTCTCTCATGTGCCCTTTTCTTACAACTCACATAAGATCGCATTATCACATATTGGAGAACAGAGCAGCTGGAGATCTTTAATGACATATTTTCATAACCGCTTTTATAATGGTGGGAGCAGCACAGTGTGAAGTTACTTTGCCTTTTGTTTTCTCATGTGTTGGGTTTCTGACAGGCTGCGAAAGTTTTATGACTGCTTTTGAAGTTAGTCTGTGTAATGGGACTAAAAGATCCAGTGTGTTTGACTTTTCTGGGCTTCAGCTAACAGCTTCATCAGTGTCATAAAAAAACACTAGGGGAGTAATTGTTCCTAACTTTCCGTGGGAGCACTATAGAAGGTTTTGTTATTAGTGCTCGCAGCCCCGCTAACTGGCTAGTTTAGTGCCCCTTCAAAGGCCTATAGTTGTTGACATCTTGCTGAAAGTGAATTTGGAGTATTTTATTTATATCCCTTCATTGCTCAAAATATGGTCTGTGGGCTTCAGATGCACAATTATTGATTTGTTCACCTGTGCTATTATACTTCAGTCCTACCTTTGCCATTTGGACCTGTATGTGTAGGTTCTATTTTAGTCCAGCTGCAGACCTTGTTTAGTTTGGATTTATTCTTGCCCTTGTCCTTGTGGTACCTCAAAAGCCAAATATTTTATGAGGAGATGCTTGCAGTAAAAAGCTTGTAGCGTATAAGACCTGTCCTGGCTGGGGTAGGCTATAACCGCACGCCACCGCTGCAAAAATATAAAAAATGTAACAATCAGTGGATGAGTGCACCTTGCAATATGATCAAAAAAAGATCACAATAACATTTTCAAATTGATTATTTATCTTATTAGAAGCAAAAACAGTTTAATTTCATTTAATTTAATACAATAGTCCAATTTCTTCCTCCAAAGTAATAATAATAACAATGCCTTACACTTGTAATGTGATACAGGCTTGTCAAAATCTTTCAAAGCGCTACACTGCAGTCGTTTCTCATTCACTCCTTACTCAGTACAGTAGTGGTACGCTCTTATTGTAGCCACAGCTGCCCCGACTGACGGAAGTGAGTCTGCCAATTTGCGCCATCTGACCACCACACCACTTTCATAGAGGCAAGGACAGAACTTAGCCTGAGTGGGAATCGATCCTTTGACCTTTGGGTTGTGGGACCACTGTTCAAAGTATGCTTTTACTGACTGAGAATTGGCTATAGATGTTTTGATTTAAAAGAACCAAGAATATCATTGATTAGGACTGAATCTCAATCTCCATTAAAATGTGATTAATTGCTCAATCTATAACTCAAAACAAACACAATATGACTTGAAGTTCGTCTTTATCCTATCTAAATTTTCTGTATTTCCCCCTGGGTGCCTGCAGTAACATAAAGTGTATATCTATGACATTATTTAAAGCCCCTTACCTCCAGCACAGATGAGCAGATGACCCGGGTGCACAGCTTTTTAGATACAGACAGTGCTTATGTTCTGGAGGCTGGGGTTTACATAATGTGCTGCTGTGAAACGCTATCGATTTCAGTTGCCCCATGTAGCTCGATGCCTCTTTACACAAGGCCGGCGTCTTGCCTCAGCACTGCACATTCAAATTGGCTACCTCAGCTAATTTGGGAACAGGGATAAAATAGAAAGTTAATAATCCATAGTATGAGGCATAGCAAAGCGTGCAAAGAAAAGGCCTTGATGATGGTCATTACTGTTGTATTTCCAAGAACAGAGCATGAAGCGATAGACCGCCTTTAACTTTTAATTAAATACCACAAAAAATGAGCCGTGCATTTTTGATGGTGTCAGGAATTGTGAAGAATTCAGGGTCTAATGATTAATTTACAGTTAAGAGGAGACATTATCAGGCCTGGGTGAACTTAGGTAAGCCAATGTCATTAGTATTCGGCGCATGCAAGCATCGGACTAGCTTGTTTAAATAGTTTTATTAATTTATG
Source organism: Periophthalmus magnuspinnatus (assembly GCF_009829125.3). Taxonomy (NCBI): domain Eukaryota; kingdom Metazoa; phylum Chordata; class Actinopteri; order Gobiiformes; family Gobiidae; genus Periophthalmus; species Periophthalmus magnuspinnatus. Next base: position 7,487,262 of record NC_047138.1, read on the forward strand.
TTTGTTCTGAAATGATTTGTTCTCTCTCTGTAAACATATCACTGTTTGAGTCAGAAAATGTCCTCAAATAAAAATTAAATTCTATGATTAATTCAGTGAGTGTGTTTTGGGGCCTTGAGCGTCTTTTTGATTTATTGGGCAAAAACTTGTATTTTTGTAAACTTAAAGCATATAGTTATAGTTGTTCATATTTTGCGGAAGTCAAGAGCAAAGCCACCCATGCTGCAAAATGATTTCTTTTACACGTAGTTACAAGTGACACTGTATCGGCTCTGCGGCGTGCTTGTCTCCGTAATGTTTTTAGCGCTTTGCCTGGATTATACATGGATTTCACATATCCTATTAGAGAACAAATATGACGCGTTCTCGTAGCTTGAATTCCCTTTTCAACATGCTTTTCCGTCACCTTGGGATAGTATTTAATGTTTTCTAACTTAAAATACAACTGGAAAAAACACATTATAAAGCATAACTCTGTTTCCAATGAGGTATTTAGGTGTTAGAGCTCCCTCTGCTGTCAGCAACAGGAATGGACAAATAGAAACAATAACAAACTAGGATCTTAACTCTATTAGTCTGACATTAACATGGCTTATCTGTTTGTTGTGAACACAATTAGACCGCAGCATGATTCCAATAATGATGGTTTATATACTGTGCAAGAGTCCGAATTTTACCTATGACACAACAATACTGGCAAAACGCTAACAGAGTATTTTTTCATTCTCAGTCGACTTTGGATTAATGGATTAATGCGACAAGCTTGAATTAATCAAACTACAACTCCAGGTATGTTTTTGATGGGGAGACAGGTCAATTTTGCATGACGATGTGTCCTTTAAAGTTAAATAAAAACTAATTTATTGGCTTAATGTTTGTCTGTCCTGTCTGCAAATATTTACCAAACAAACTAACTCCTCTAACTCCTCACTGTTTTCCGAATACCAATACTGTTGTTGCTATGATGCTGTCCTGCTTTAAATAGTCGCTCCAACAGTGACTCATATGACATGTTTTGGCCCTGGCATTACGTCTACCTCCTACAAGACCATGCTTATGTAGCACACTCGTAATTATCCTCACGTGTGTATTTGGGGCTATTTCTGCTGGGACAGTGTTGTTAATGAGGAGAAAATTCTTTAATATTCTAAGACAATGTTAGCACAAAGCTGCACCTGAGCAGGACTCTCACTGTTGACAGGGAATCTGGTTAAATTGCTGTCGGGTTATTCACCAGTCCTCCCAGCTGAGATCCTACTAATTCAGTTCTTCAGCCCTGCACCAGAGTTTAGGGGAAATAGTAGTAAACAAAGAAAATATTTAAATAATCTGTAAAATGCTTAATTAGTATGAATTATTAAAAATGCAGTTAAAGTGCTTATTTAACACTTCTCTTTGCCTTAAGTTTGACGTGAAGTATTCCTGGGGTGATGAGACTACAGTGTGTTTATACAGTCACATCATTAGCATAGTGCTTAGTAGTAAGGATTTATAAGCCCCAGGCAGTCTGATTCATAAATGATTGATTATGAATTTTGGTGCAGCCTACTTCATAGGGTAAAGGCATATTTTAAACAAGCAGAAACAACACAGTCCATAATTGTTAGGTTTGACTTCTGTTATGACTTATTTTTTTTAGATGCACTATGTAACTGCTTTGCTAGCATGTTTTTTTCAGTATAGTTTTAAATGTATCTGTTTCCATGGAGACAAGCAGGTGACCACGAGCATGATTTTGGAAAGTAAATTGATTTAATGTCATAATGTGGACCTTTAATGCTCTTGCACAATAAGCATTAGATTTTTTTTTATAAAGGGCAATATCAGCTTTTTGGGCCACTGCATATTAATAAGCGTCTGTAACAGTGACAGTGTAAATATGTCAGATTACAGCAGTGGTGCCCATTTACATGTGTTAGTACCTAAGAGCAGATCACACAGTACATTACAGACAGGGCCGGCCCAGCCTAAAAGCAGACTAAGCAGCTGCTTAGGGCCCCGAGGCCACCAAGGGGCTCCCAAGAGCCCATACATTTATATTGAAAATAATATAATATATCAAGTTTTAAATATATATAATTTAAATAATATATAGCATAAATATCCCTTTAAAACAATCACATTTGTTTTAAATCTATAGTAGCAAAATATTTGCTGCTGCTACATTTCTTTTTGAGTCTGGCAGAGGTTAGGGCAGCTATGTGTTTACACCGGTACAAGGACCCGACATAATGTAAATTAAAGCCCACTTGTGTCTATGGTAGATGTGACATTCTGGATGTTTTCAGTCTGATGTTGGTCATATAAATACAAAAACAATTGGTCAAGGTAATGAGAGGAGAGTCATAATGTTGTCAAATGTGATTCACCAACAGCTGAGCTACATCTGCTGTGGGGGCCCCTGAGACAAATTCAGTTTAGGGCCCTCTAAGCTAGGGCCTGCCCAGATTACAGATACAATGACAGCACAAATGTAAAAAAAAACCACTATGTAGCATGCATTTTAACAGCAAGGCACTAGAATCACAACTCAACCTGTCCAGTACCTAAATAGAGCATAGATAGAGCGTTAGTATTGATTGCACAGCTGAAGTAGTGAGGATTCTGATCAGATAGAGCTCTTTTAGGTTTAAACTAACTGGATTTCAGCACTGAAACTGGCAACCCAAACGAGAGACTGATGTGAGGCTCATTCTGCGCTCTGACTGACTAATCGTCTTAAAAACCAAAACACCAAACAACATCTTGGCCATCATGTCCAATGTTTTTGTAATGAAAAATAAATCAGCAGTACAAATGCTACCAGTGATATCTCTGTTTGATTTGAACATGTTAGCCTCATATCTGGAGACGACGTTAGATAATGTTTGTGAAATTTAAAACCAAAAGCTTAACATAGGTGAGAGTTTCTTCAGGGTAAAAGTGATGGCAGGAGTGCTCGTTTTTATTCTCTGTTCATGGTGTGAATTGAAAGTGCAGTGTTGGAGACTATCTCGTTGTTAGTAGAAGATTTAAAGGTGTTTTAGGAGGGTATACCTGCTTGCCTCCATGGAGATGTTATTTCTTTACCTCTATCTATTCTAGCATTTAATTCAATAAGACTGTTTTATTGCTTAATGATACCTTGAAAAACATGCATTCTTACTATGAGTGGGCTTGCCTCGCCATTGATCTGACCTGTATCTTGGCCTCGTGACACTCTTACTTTACAATGACCGCTCCTTGAAGACGAGGTGGCGTACGCTCCATGGAAAGAGTGACCTAGTGCACCTAAATATTTGTCCCAGTACTTGATAAACATAAACTGGATATAAACACAGTTCATTTTCAATATTTTTGACAACCCCTCAATGAAAACTGTTTAGTGGCTGTAAATTTGGGCTTTTGAAAGTGAGATTTTGGGCTCATATCTCGAATCAGACTCCAGCAGATTCATGCAAATCACTGTTTTGATGTCTTTTGTTAGCATCTGTAGCTAATCTCAGGGCACTATAATTAAACAGGAGGAGACTGCAACCCTTCTTTATGCTGCGCCAGTGTGAGAAATAGCTGTAGCAGAAACGCTACCTTGTCAAAGTAATACAACACCCACAATAAAACACAAACAAAAGAATGCATTTTAGGGCTCGGCGTGTTGGATATAAATTTGCAAATTTGTCTTCATTACCGCTGCTGCACAGAGCTAAGAAAGAGTGCTTAAAATCTGTGAAGGATCTAGTTGGAAGAACAATTAGGGGCTTGGAGAATGCGTTCAAATCAAAACGTCAAATGGAAATAGCTTGTTACTCCAAATTTTAAGACATTTTGAAGCGTATTACAAGTCAAACTACTTTTCTCCCCTTTGCACAATCCCCTAAACAACCTCATTTTAAGGAAACGAAAAGGGAAATTACTTGCTATATTTAAGAGGTTGAGCCCAATTTAACAGCTATAAAACAACTCAGCTCGGCATCAGTTTGTTTTTGATGGCTGCACTTCATCAAACGATAAATCACTTTCAATTATAGGAAAAAAAAACGCTATGTTTCTTATTTATTCTTCACATTGCACCACCCAGGTCTACGCCTACATGGGACTGACGACACCCTCGAGATAACTCCCATTCATCATTGTAACAGCGCGGTCTCGGGCCACTCTCCATGTTAGCAGTCCACTATAAAGGTACAAACGATACCGAATATAGAGCTCTGTGATGAGTTGGGGGATTAGTTGAGCAAATATTCCTATAGCCATATACTGTTTGTGCACACTGCGGCACCATCGCGCACACAAGCAAATTACTGTCTGATCCTATAGACAAGCTCCAAATGCAACATAATCCTCGGGAGGCTTGTTAGAATTCAAAGCAAAACTCTCCATTGCTGTGAAAAAAAGATCAAATGATTAGGACGATTATAGCCATGCACATTTTTTTTCTATTTTCACCAGTGCTGCGTGGGTTATAGACTATATGTTTTGAATCTAGAAATACCCTTCGTAGTTCGCTTATTGTTGTTAGGAATCCCAGTGAGGCGTAGCGCTGGAGCTTGTTCGAGTAGTACCACCCGGGAGGACCAGTAAATTCAATTCCAGCTCCACAGTGACAACAGTAAGTCATTGCACTAACACTTAACATGTTTATGAGCCATTAAAGGCCACTGTTGTGTCGTGGAGTTTACCGTTTACTGTTGTTTTTTACCTTTCAAGAAATGTATTGCCCATTTTTTACCCCCAAGCAATACAAGGTGTACAATTACCGTTGAGGGTTCAGATAATATGAAACCACTGACATTAAAAATCACTTAAGTGACAGATTGATTGCCAGACCCATTATCATTAATTTTCAGTATTGGCATCTGAATCGATTTGCTAATTGCTGTTCACTGTGCTGGAGAGGGAATGGATCCATAGGTCATATTGAGTAGAGGATCACAGCCAAATGTTGGGGAAACCTTTCCGAGTTGGTTCAGAAATGCGCCAAAAAACTGATAGTGGAGGTTAAATTGTGCAAAACTTTAAAATAGTTTCATGTGGCTTCTACCAGACCTAACCAGCAAACCTGTAATGTGATCCTGGAGACATTGATCAGTGCATGGGGCCATCAAAGAGCAGCTATGGTTAAGTTCAAACCACAGAATTCAATATGATTCTGTTCTGAAGTATAGGGAGCTCCACTGGAGACCTCGTGTCTATTTAAAGGACATTTACCGAAAACGAAGACTCAAAAATTCTCGACACATCAACGTGAAAATAAGACGGCACACTCTCCTTCAAAGTTTGAAAGCAAAAATAAAAGAAATATGTTACACTTTGGGTTAGGGGCCACATATTAATGGCTAACTCGTAGCATTGAGCTTACTAGTTTATTTGTTTTGTGTGTAAGTGTGTGTTTCTTTATTGAACAACTATTTTTTTACTTTACTTAGCATCATGTTGAGCATTTCTGGACATTATCTTAACTGATGCTTTGCAATACTACAGATGGAAATTAGCATTTTGGCTAAATCTGGTGCAGCCATCTTTTTAATGTATCTGTACACTGTCCTTCAAATAAATAAATAAATGACATAACTCTGGTCGGGACTGCGTGAATGTCTATGGTAGAATGTTCAGCAGTTCCCATGGTGACACAATTTACACATTAGCAAACACTGCCGAACAGGTTTTACGACTAAAAACTCAATAAAAAATGTCTTACGTCTTGTGTAGGATTGAAACAGCACATTTTCAGAAACCTGTGATCAATACAAGTGTTTGTGGTCCCATTTAGGTGTTTGATTTTCAACAAAAAGGTGAGAGTGACTAACTGTTGGCCAATGCTAGCTATCTTGTGACTGTAATGTTATTTTAGAGGGTTTTCTTTAACACTACAAAATCAGCTCTGTTGTAGCTGCAGCTAAATCGTTATAATAAAGCTCAGAATAAAATCTAAGAGACCTTGGGACAGACCAGTGTTTCCAGGTAGCATCATACCCCCAGGAAATGTTGATGATGATCAGCTGCAAAGCATGAATATGCATCAATAAGTGCTTTATAAACTCTACCTAATCCCTGAATAGCTAACATACCAATTACCATTTAGTTAGCATTTAATATGGGGCTGTTAACTAAAGTAAAAAATGCTTCCTTTAGCTTCTATTAGGATCTTTTTGTTTTTATTTATTTGGGAACTTGCTGTTGGAACTCGTGGGTCAGTCGAGACAAGACATATTGTCCTACTTTTTCTTATCTCAATCATTCTTCTTCTCCCTGTTTTTGGCTTAAAAACCTCCCACCTCCCATTGCCCCTCATACACTTCAAATTGGCCCCAGATTGGCTCTACGCAACTATTTTCATTTATCAAATATGAAAGTTTGCAAGGACACCAATTTAGCGGTGTGAAAAACTTCCCAAAAAAGCAATTTACTTAAGCTCTGAACAGGGGAAGAATCACTGAGGTTTGGCCATAGACCAGATGAAAAACACAGGAGGGAACATAGCGTAGTTTATACTTGCATGGTGTGAAAATGACGGACACATTTTGACGCTCGCCCATTTATAGACGTTCTTTGTCTGCCAGGTTGGTTTCTCTCTGGGACTGTGAGCGCCAATTGTATCTTTATAAGACTATTACCCATTTTCAAACCATTTATAATTTTCCAATGCTCCTTTTGTTCTTCTTTATACAGACAATTCATCTATTTTAATAAATGGCACAGGTACAAATGGCAAAAATAGTCACAACTGTTGCCAGACTTCAGTTACAATTGGCCTTGGTAAGCGTGCAAATTGCAGTTAGTGAATGACAGTTTTAACTATTACACACTGAGGTATTCAAATGCTAAAAACAACAGCAGAATGAACTTGTAAATCAGGTAAATACAGAATTAGTTTACATTATCTTCCGAACCACTGATGTGCAACTAGAACGCCTACGTGTGACTGGCAATACCTCAAAATACAATCTCACTATAGTTTAATCACATATTCATTTAAGGCATTTTTTTTTTTTTGCATAGCACAATTTGTACACAAAGTAATTCAAAGTGCTTTACAGAAAAAAAAAAAAAAAAACATCACAATACAGCTAAAACGACAGGCCTCTACTTTGACAATGTTTAAATCCAGGCTCAAAAATGGTTCTGTTTAGCTGTGAAAGGTTTTTATTCTGCGCTCGTCTCTTTTAATGTTAATTTTATGATGATTATTTATGTTTTGATTTGTCGTATTGTGATTTGAATGTCTTTCTTATTCTGCAAAGCACTCGGAATTACGTGGTGTACGAATTGTGCTATACAAATGACCTTGCCTTGCCAAAAAAAAATAAAACCATTTCAGTCATATGCACAGCTAAACCAAACCTGGATTTAAACACGGTCAAAGTAGAAGCTTGTTTCACATCTTCAGGAAGACTGTTTCAGGTTTTAGCTGCATAAAACTGAAACACTGATTCTCCATGTTGCCCAGTTAGGACGAACCAATTTTTTTACTTTTTTGGAGTGTCTTGTGCAACTATTATTACCAAATAGAAGGAAAATAGTTGCACATGTTTATCTAAATGGCATAATTCGTAGTCTTTTTAATGAAAAAACTGCAGCATGGCTCAAAAGAAGATGAAAAACTGTTTTAAACTACCGACACGTGCCATGTACAACCATTCGACAAGTTCTAATTTTTGGACAGTTGAGCTGAATAAAATGTTTCCGTCTTATCATACACAGTTACATCAGCTAATGTTCCGTTTAATCCCCTCTTTTACTGGCATTTAATTCCTTTTGCTCCTTTGTCTTTAAACCTATTAGTTTTACGCCCTGACAAAATGAGAGCAGTCCCGGGCCTTTGTCACTGGGTCTAGAAAATGTCTCGGTGGTTAAGAAAGCCAAACAGCCTCTCAGTTTGAAATCCTGTTGAAAAGTGGCATGTTTAAGGCATCAAGCTGTGAGTTTCTCTGGGGAACTGTGTCAGGCAGACCCGCCGCCATCTCTGGAGACAGTCAGAGTGGGACATCCCAGAATGCACCGGGAGGAGGAGAGGTGCCAGATTAAAGGAACGTGCGCAGACTGGGATACAAGCACCCATAAGCACTCTTCAGGCTAATTACTGTATCTTTTTCAATGTCAGGCTAATAACATGAGACAAAACAGCTTTTTTCTAGCATCTAGCATGAAACTATATCATATGTACATCAGAATTTTACATTTTGTTCATTGTAAACCGCATTATTGATTTAAAAGGTTTTAATAATAGAAACATGTCTATTGACCTCCTGTTCAAAGCTGCATAACTGATAAGCCCTGCCTCTTCATAGTGACATTTCACCGTGACAAGCAGCAGATTTTTTTTTATTTTACATTATTTTAAAGTAGCTAAGTGACCTGTTTGAACCCTACATATGACACAGAGCATGAGTTGTTTGAAAAATATGTACAGGGCCGTGGGTGAGGATAGGGGGTAGGTGAAAACGGGAAATGTCTCAGCTCTCAAGTCTCAACTGCCGGATCACTCACTTCAAATAAGCTAATGATGAGGGAACATTGTTATAACAGGATTAAAAGCTTGAGTCAAAAAGTCAATTTTACGTCTTATTAAATTTCAAACTCAATTTTGATGCTACGGCAAAGGCTTGATACTCAATAGCTATTTCAATACCACCAGCCTTTTAGTATTGATCAGTATCTGACAATGCGGGATTTTTTGACAGCTCTAGTTTTTGCACATGGACTGTACCAACAAGATACCAACACATTATATTATGACCGACTTGTATCTTTGTGGTCATAATGTTTTACCTGATCTGTGCAAATCTATATCAACAATCATGAGACAAAACATAACCTGGATTCATATCAAACGTCTTGTTCCTTTTGTTTGAAATAAACCAGCTCTGATTGTTCAAGGGGAGCTATAAATTATTCAACCAATCCCAAATGACCGGCCATTTACCGCCGCCTGCACGAATTCCACTGTGATGTTCCTGTTTGGAGAATGCCACCGAAAATAACATGTGACCTCAGAGTATACGGCTGTTGTTTGCCTTCTAATGCCTAATTTATTCATTGCCTCCGCCAGTCCTCTGAAATACATGTGCTGCAGAGGCCTGTAATTGTGAATACTCAAATGTGAAAAGGGGGTAAGGAACATGGCAAGATTATAAGAAAAACATTGAAATAACAAGATGAAATACGGCTCTAGTCCTATGGAAACGGGCAGGAGACAGGCAGGGATAACCGAATGCGCTGGTCATAGATAATAACACTATTTGCAGTATGGTGGCCCATGAAGGACATCTCTCTAGACAGTACAGCATGTCATTTCTCTCCACTGTCGCTGCGCCTTCATTCATGCTTATGTGCGATCGGCTGAACTGACTGCCAGGGGAATGCAAGATGGCTGAATGTTCCCTCTGCTCAGCTCCTCCATGGGCTTTATGTTCAAATTCTCATGACGAGCTGGATTTTGGATTTTTGGGAGAGAGTGAATAGTCAATCATTTGGGGGGAAGGGGGATACGCACAAAGTGAAAGTGAAATCTCATACCTTGCAGTTTTTAAGAAGAGATTTGGATTAGCTAGTTTCAATTGCCTTTAGGGATGTCAGTATTATTTGACGATTAGCTACAAGTGATTTCTCAGTTCACAATATAATAGTAAGAACTAAAATAATTGTGAGAAATTTAGAAGCAAAAGTAGGACGGTGTAATACAATATATGCTCCAACAAAGTACATTTTTATATAGCGCTTTTCCACCTTCAAGTCATTCAAAGCACTTTACATCAAGGAACCACTCACCCATTCGCACGCACATTCATACAGAGACATACGCAGACGCTAGGGGAAAAGTGGGTTGAGTGTTTTGCCCAAGGACACAACAACAACAACAGCATTCAGCATCCGTGAGAGCTGGAATCGCACCACCAAGCTGTAATTTAGCGCATCTGTCTGTTTAAGCAATGATATTTATGATTTGAACCGACTTTGGATCAACGGACAAACACTTTTTATCATTGTTGTCAAAAGAAACTATTGTCTTCCGGGCATGTCCCACCGGGAGGATGACCGTGGACACGCTGGAGGGGCTACGTCTCTTGGCTGGCCTGGGAATACCTTGGGGTCCCACCAGAGGAGCTGGAGGACGTTGAGTGAGGGATGTCTGAGAGTCTCTGCTTAGACTGCTGCCCCCGGGACCTGGCTCTGGATAAGCGAAAGAAAATGAATGGATGGAAGCTATTTTGCAATTTTCTTAGTACAGTATTCACAACAACATTGACCCTTAATTCACAGTCTAACTTTGTGTATTATAGTGTACTGTGACATAAACAGCTACACAAAGGAGCACTTAACATTTAGGGTCACTTTTTTGGATTGCAGAGTGACTTATTTTTGCTGCTATAGTTGTCAGGAGTTCTTTTTCACATTTATATTGTGACCTGTGTAATTACAGACTTACTGAATAATCTTGCCATCCCTACAATTAGCAAATCACAAAGGCTGCAGTTGAAGTTGCATAATGACCTCTCCAAACACGCTCTCAAATGCGTTGGGATTCTGAAATCACAATGTTAAAACCTAAATCGCAAATGATTCATATCAAACGGTTGGGGTTATATAGCGCCACCTTGAGTTAGACGGGGTTTACGTTGGAAAGAAAGCAGTTGTTTCACTTGACTACAGATTTAAATTCCCATCTCACACGCTGGATCTTGCATGGAGTGGAAGCCGGTGTTACCAGTAGCACAGAGAGGAGACAGCTATTGCGAAAATCATACCCACAACTTTATTCCTAGAGGACCAAACACTTCTCAAGCCTCTCTCCACATCTCTATAAATAATGTTCAAAGATACTCAGAAAAATGTGGAATAAAAGTCATTCTCTGGCTGCACCCACTCACAAATGAAGTTGGATCCTCTACGACTGGGGCATCGCCAAATTAACAGATCAATAGCTGCTCTAATTTCTTCCTTGCTGCTTTGGTTCTATCCATTTGTGAAATTCCTTCTCTAAATCCAAAGTGAGTTTTGTTCCACTTTTTCATCCTTCGCAATAAAGATACAGCTTTTACTTTCTGCTAGCTTTAATTTGCAGTTCTAGTCAAATGCCATTTCCCAGCTCCATAAAGCCAGATGCTGATGAAGGAGTCTAATTACTTGGTGTACCTCGCTCTTGTCACAATAAAATGTGTCTTTATTTAGAAGAGCTTTATTCGGCCTTGAATTAGCATTTTAACAGAGATCACTGGGGAGTCTAAAGATACCACTACATTTTGCAACACAGTGTAAGAAAGTAGTTAAAGTTGCATTACCCAATTTCAAACTGCAAATTAAGAAAGTAGGTATGTAAATATATCTAACTTATTCCAAGCATTCATAAACCCTTTGGCAAAATTGCAAGTATCTACATAATCCTTTGGGCAGGTGCGTGACCTGCATGTTTCCATGGAAATAGATAGTTAAAACCATACGTTGGAGCATTCTCCATCGGGATTAGATTTATGCAGTACCGTGGAAACTATAGCCGAAGGAAGCACATTTCTGTGGAAACAAGCGAGAGGAGATTCATGTTTGTGGAGATGCAAGCCCACTCAGAGTAAGGATGCATGTTATTTTTCTATGTTTTTCAGTGGAATAAACAGAATCAAAGTGAAAAAACATGCTTTTTTGTGGCTTTAAATTTTTAAAAGTCCATTACTTTTTAAGGTAGTCCTACTAAAACCAAACAAACTATCAAATTACATACAGTATGCTATAAAAAGTAATTAACGAGATTGGAGCGACTTTGTTATTTGTCAGCTAAATGTGTGCAGTGTCCAATTGGCTGCCTTTGATCTTGAATTGGGTCATTAGCCACGCGCCGTTAGCCATACTGAGATAGCGTTTGGAGCAGAGTTTGTTTTGGTGTACTCACGGTGGCACTTTGATTAGAAAAAAAACCTCTTGTCCTCTGTGTCCTTTCCTTTTAAAAATATTAAACAGGAGCTGGATGACCTTTTAATAGATATGTGCTGCAAGAAGAGATGTTAACTCCAATCAGTCCACCTGGCCAGTAATGCTTTTGCAAATGCTAACGTATCTGCGGACCGACTGTAACGATCTCTGATGTCATACGCACATGCTAATTCAATTGAAATTAATTTTTGCAATAATTATGGTAAAAGCAAAGATATTAACCATGTCTACTATGCCAAGTAATTAAATATGTACAACAAATGAAACTAATGTGTGGCAATTAGTGAATAACAAACAAACAACAAATCAAAATAATAATTAGAGCCACTGCTTTTCACAGATGTACTGTTTACGTGAAGTGAATTCATTTCAGTTTTACAGTGCACATTCAAAGAGTAGCACATTTACAAGTAGGAGACTGGAATAGATTGTTTAGTAGCCAAGGCAAGCAAATTATTTATTCAAACATCACCACATTGTACTGGTTGAACGACAAAAAGCTGTACTCCATTTTGAGGACCACTGTAAATTATTTAGAAAGTAGATTTTACCGTAGAGAGATTTAAGAGGAGTAACATATACGCTACAACTTTTCTAGTCTATCTGCTCCTGTCTGCTACCTCCACCGGCTTGTCGTCATGGAAATGTTTTAGCTTTGCCAGAAATGTTCCAGTATAGCATTAAAGTTATCAGTCTTACGGGCATTTTTTTGCTTAAACATAACTTGAAAACAGTGCATTCTTTGTGTTAACATTATCACATTTCCTGGCTCTCCACAGATTTGACTCATAACTTGACCTGGTGGCGTCAACTACTTGTCTCTAAGGTGCAAGATAAGTTTAATGTCATACCATGGAACATTCTAGTTTAAGCATTTTCATGGATATAAGCAGGTAACAGACCCTTCATAAGAAAACCTGCATAGCGTGCTTTTAAAACCTTGTCCAAACCCAGTATATACTTTGTCTGTTGTGGTTGGCTCTGTTCCTGGCTCCGGGCGACATGCAGGGCAGATCTCACAGCCACACAGTGCACTGCAGGGCTTAAGGCTATGACTGGTCAACTCAGAGGTTTGTGTTAGCAGCTTCACAAAGCCTGAGCAACTGTTGTGTTAGATCACCCCCAAATGTCAAAGTGGTGCCAACGTCCTTTGACATTTCGCTTGTAAAGACGGCGACCAACTGAGCAGAAAGATGCTTTAATTAAAACAATGAATCAGACCACAGTCACGTCAGCAGGCACCAGAAGAAGAAGAGTACATACGAATATGTGCAAGTTTTAGCTTCCACTAACGCGAGGACAAGCACAATGTTTTAGAGACAAAAACAACCAGTTAATCCCATAGAAATTAATGAACCACATATGTCTACTAGTTTACCTCTTTATATTATTAGTGAATGTACTGTATAGGAAAGCAGTAATACTTAAAGATGCTCAGTGTAATTTTTCTGTTGAGGGATGTCTGTGTAATTCTTCAGTCGTCCAGGTTTGATCTATAGTAAAAGCCAAATGTTAAATCTGTCAACTGGTCAAAAAGTTTTAGGAATGACGATATTTCGCTGCTCATCCAAGTCAGATTGGTCAGATTACTGGTGGACACTGCCTCAAATCTATCTGAAGGGATTAGCTAACTAAACTGAAACTGAAAACTGATTTTGTGTTCAGTTTCTGTATGCAGGCTAGGTGTATTGAGCTACATTAAGTGTGCACTGTGCCTGAGACATACTTAACATATTCATACACCCCTTAATGCGTGTTTTTCACATCTATGGCATCCTGGCTAGCTCCATTGCTCCCTTTGTTTTCTTTGTTTGCTTTGGGTCTGAGGATGGAGTTATAGATGAGGGAAAAGTGATGTCTAAGGCCCCCCTTCCTGTTCAAGTAAGGATTGTCTTTCCTAACAAAAATAGCTTCTTTAACTCCCCTCTCAAACCATTTTTTTTCTCTGGCTAAGATCTGTAATTCACTATCTTCAAATGAGTGTTTACTGGATGGAGATATATGAAAGACTAGGGTCTAGAGGAGCTCTCGCTTCAGATAGATATGAGGCAGTGTCCACCACCAATCTGACCAGAACTGAAGAAGCGACTTGGACAAGCAGCGAAACGTCTTTACTCCCACAACTTTTAAGCCAGTTGACATATTTAATTTTTGGCTTTTACTTTGGTGAGGGATCCATCACTATGGAGATGATATTGCTTTGCTGGGAATGCACCACAGTATAACAATTTATCCATTATTCAATTCAATTATTCACTTATGGGTGTTTTTATTGCTGAGAAATACCTGGAAAAAATATATTATTGTGGATGGCATTGCCTCTCTACAATTCTGACCAGTAACTTGCCTGTGTGGAGTCATATTATGGAACTTTCCAGGCAAATTAATAACATTTAGACAAGCAGGTGGCAGACACTTCACTAAAAAAGTCCCATAGTGGACCTTTAAATGCACCGTAAAAGTAGTACATTTAATACAATAAAAACTTCCTTGGTATTCCTCTTACGCTGTGCTATCTGCAGACCTCCTGTTTCCTTGCACCACTTTTGGCAGATGCTGACTACTGCAGACTGGAAACAGGCCACAAGAAGTAAATCACACTGGTCCAAGTTAGAGTTGATCTAATGCTTTCGTAATTTAAACAAAAAGCTTGCAGCCCTGACAAGTCTATTTAACTTGTTGGAATTAGGAAAGGAAATCAAAGTACAGTGATATGTTTGTTAGTCTGCCAGTAAAAAACTATTGAGCTAAAATAAAATGCAAAAGGTTCACTCTGTAACTTTTCCGGTGAGGTCTGCCAACTTTCTTGTTTCCATGGAGATGCTATTGCTTTTCCTGAAATGCTCCACACTATGGCATTAAATGTATTTATCTTGAAAAACATGTATTTTTACTATGAACGTGCTTGTCTCTCCACAGACCTGACTTCTAACTTGGCCTGATGGTGTCACCTGTTTGTCTTTATAGATATAGCTGCGTTTAATGCCATACTGCGGAATATTACAGAAAAGACCCAGTACATTTTTAAGCAATTGATGCAGAGTCAAGAAAGAAATCCGTTATTAATACATTTCATATTTTAACTATAAGTCTCACTCAAGTTTTTATTTGGATGAATGCATGCAAAATTAGTATTATGTTTAAAAGGGAAGACATTTAAGAGAATTCAGTTTTTCTGGCGTGGAATCAGGGTAATAGGTGAGTGGGTTGAATAGTGTGGTCTTGGGATTGTTAACTGAATGAAAGTCTGTATAGAGACCATTTGGAATTTGCAGCAGGTCTGAGAGGTGATGTGACGTCTGAGGATTCAGTCTAAATAATTCAATCACATCTCAGGGAAAGATCTTTTTTTATTAACAAGCTTTTTAAATGGTGCAGTTAACGACTAGAACTAGCTGCTATTGATTTGGAGTCTGTTAAGAGACTTGTAATCACAGAGTGGGCTAAAGTGAACACATGAGAAACACAGGCAGGTCATCCAGCAGGAGAGCGACTCCCTCCAGAGGAAATAATGCGTCAAGTTATGGCACAAAATGTTTTAAAGGCAACAACTGTGACATAAACCCTCTTTTTGGAGGCTTTCAAGCTCGCTGACCTGGTCCATAGTGTCAACTGGCTGACTGAGATCAAAAAGGATTCAAACAGAGCAATCACCAGCACAAACAGCAACAAGGGGAGCTCATGGAGCAGGCTGCATGGACCAGAGAGCAGCTTAAAAACCTATTTCAACTTCCCTGCCCATATTAGGATTCAGGAAACGCTCATGTTTGTGGAGACCTCCAGCCGGGGAAGAAATCTCAGATTAGGCAGAACTCATAACAATAGTGTGTACAAGCAGCAGCACATGTGGAGATAAGCTGTGGTCAGATGTCATGTGTTAAAGCACAGGGCATCTCTCACACACATATAAATATATTTGTCACTGAAATGGCAGACTTCTGAAGGTCTGATGAAGAGCGATTGGCCTCCTCCTGTTCCAAAGCTCGGATATTATTCATGAAAATGCTGCAGTCTTTTTGAACATTTATGTAGTTCCAGTATGTCAGTGGATGTGACGAGCTGTGCTCCACATGTCCTATATCCATTATAGATGGTTGGCTCAGTCGTCCTGCACTCTACATATGTTTACAAGTGTCAGCTGCACTGGGAGAAGAGATTGGAAAACTGCAGAGCCCTTAACCTGGGTAACATTATCCTCGTGTGTATCAATAAAACATATGGATATAATTGTGCTGTTTGCATAGACTTAGACACCACACGTGAAGCTCACAAAGTCACACCATGTTTTTTTACTCATTATCCCACATCAAACAGTTTGAGAGAGATTCAAATTAATTGCTTTTTATTCATCGTCTGTAAATATTTTTAATTATTCATAATTGTGTGAAAATCTCATTTGCTCAGTTCCATTGGATTATGACTTATCCCCGATTGACATGAAATATTTGAACAGGCCATAAATCAGAGGGCTGTTATATTAGGCTAAAAGACCAAATGTAGCATGAGGACAAAGTCATTCTGCTGCTTCACAGCGTTCATCCCCCGCTCAAAGTTAGCAGCACAGATACTTCTGAAAAAACTTTTGATTCTGGACTTGAAGTCCCTGAGAGCTCTGGGTGCTGGGGCCTGCTCACTGTGGAGTACACCGGGTTGTCAGGCCATCTGCCTTTGAAGAGCACTGCTTCAGATGTGATAAATACTTGATGTTTAGGGCTGAGGAGGTCACAGTGTTAGAAGATAATTAGTGAGGTTTTGTACTAAATAAAATAAAACACACTTTGAATGTTTTATATAAAGTTAGAAAACTAAAGTTAATCTAAAATATATTGTGTGCACAGACATGTCTCTCCAGCTGGGAGCAGGAGTCAGAGCCGATGAGTCTGGAGCAGACAAATAGAGCAGCGGTGTAAATCAGATAAGCTCCCTGTATTCCTCTTTGACACATTGGACACAATCTTATCAGCCTCTCCTCTGCATGGGCTCTTCATTGCCACTCCGTCTTGACAAACAAATCCTGTTACAGTGGGCTGCACTAAATCCCACGGTGACTCCCATAAATTACAGGAGTGAGTATTTACAGGCCTGCCGAGGTTTGGGATCCTTCTCCTGGAGCAGGAAATGAAGAGCGCTTGTTTTTGAAGCGTTTTTGTTGATGACTGCTGCACTCCACCTCCACAACCCGTCAAAGTGACAGCACTGGCACAGCTCAGGCACAACTCTGACATTATTTGCAGGTTTGCAGAAAATATCTGGCTAGCTACAATGATTCATATAGAGCCACCTCTGTTTACCAACGAGATGTCACATCCATTTAGCAAATTATGCATGTGCTCGGGGCTTAGTCAAATTGTTGAGGCCTCCTACTTTGATAGTGGTAAGTACACATTCAAAATTATTTTCCACATCTTTACAAATGTGTTCATTTCAATAAAACATTTAATGGATTGTGCCACACACACGTCTAAATGTTGAAAATGTTCAATAACTTAACCTCTGTCCCATTACTGTCGTCTAAACCTGCTTAAAGGCTTGTGTAGAACAGAATATGCTAATGCTAACTCACTAAGCTCTTGTAATCTTCATGCTTGAATTTGTGAACAGAGAACCCGGGCTTTTGCACATATAGTGGCACACTTTACAGCTATGCAAAATACCCTGTTCGCTCCAATGTTTTAAACCATAAATCAAGTATGCGGTGCTGTAATATGATTGGAAAATTACAAATGTTACTTAAAGAGGTGAATTTCATGTGTGCTCCTGGTATAATGCATTTTCCTGCTGAGCATATGCTTATGTAGCCACCGGTGAACCATGAAATCACTTGGTTTTCATGAAGCCGATTTGCATTCTCAGGTTAAAGCTCAATGGGCCAAGTGAGGTAGTTGTAACAGCCTCATTTAGACCATCAGAGCTGTCTTTTACTATTACGGCTTCAGGAGATGATCAAAGTGTCACTATTACTGAAATGATGCCATGTGGTAATGGTATTAGGCATGCAGTACGCGACGCCACCTCACACTGTGTCGCACAATCACAAGGTGGGCTAAATTAGGCTCATTTTTCATGTCTGTGTTTTCCTATTTTGTTATTGCATTATTATTCACCCTGCTGCAGCTCATATTGTTCCAAGTCATGGACGATTTCTGCTAAAATGCAATATACGTATGTCGGACTTGTAGACATGTCTCCAAACGGGATTATGGCTCCAAATGTGCAGATATCCTTTGGGAATTAGGTAAATGTGAAATCTAATCCATAAGTGCTTTTTTGTTCTAGCAGAAAAGTATAGCTGGAGTGTGATATAAAAGACTGACAGCATGTTTTATGAGCAGTATGCACAAGGGAGCCATAAATCACACCGCTACTCACACGATTACACTGGCTCTGTCCGATGCATTTTCAATTTGGACCTGCCGAAAAGGTCAAGGGCGACTCTGCTTAACATAATCACAAATGAGCAATCACTGACATCAAGGTCCAGATGATTGTGGTTATGTCCATACCTGCATAGTAATAAGTGTTTGTACTGTTAGACGGCGTGTGTATTACCTGTTAGAACATCCTTACAAATCTGTGCGTTATTATTACATATTTGGCGGTAAGCGAGTTCCCAGGGTAGCCTGACAGAAGCGAGCTTGCCAGACAGCACCATCCGTCCCTCCAAGCACCACCAATCACTCACTTAAACACCGGGCAATGTGGTTGAAGTGTCTTGCCCAAGGACCCAACAGTATTAGAGTCACCGCCGCCCCAACGTGCCATTTCGTATTCCCCGATGTCTCCCGTCCTAGTATAAACCATGTCCAACCTTGCATATCTTCTGAGATCAAACGAGATTGGAAGTTTTCAAAGTGGTTTAGCCGAACGGGGGAAAAAATAAAAAATACAGAAGGAGACGCTACTGCTGGTTGGTTATTAGTTTTATTCACATAACACAGGTTTTTGTTTGGACCACTGTAGAGAGCAAGCAGACCCCACTAATAGAAAAAAAAAAATCTTTTATTTTATTACACCGCAGGCAGTTTTCTTCAATACAATTCTCAGTATTAAGAATAGTTTAAGTTCCCCACTGACATTCATCTGCTTTGGCGTAATTGTATATCTGATTTTGTTTTTCTATGGAACAACAGTCTACCTAAAACACTGACCTCAGAAGACAAAATGAAATAATAAATAGTATGTTTATTGCCTGCAAAGTTACGAAAGCTACATTTGCAGCAACACAGGATTTCATTTCTTGTTTTTTTCCTTATACAAAAGTGGCCCTGCTGTTTCTCCGATAGCCCGTCTCAAGCTCTGTTTTTGCTAATGCCGAGACTCAAGTGATTTGTAGCCCTGCATGAAATCGCTCTTGTCTGCTCGCACTGTCTGAAGAGGCTATGATATGTTTCATACCGGAAATTGGAATTATCATTTTATCAATTTTAGCCCAAAACGCTCACTCACAGATTCCCCACTCCTATAAGTATAAACTAGCATAGCCCAACCGCAAGCAAGCACCAAAAGCCTGTACTTGTATTTTGTAGTCTAACCGCAAACACATTCAAACACAAGTACTTTTATTATTTATATATACTCCCTGCAAGTCTTAGTTGAATCTTTTATCGCTCGCCAGAAGCTCTGGACTGCGACCATACCACCGTGTTTGATGTTTAGTTCTTTAAGCCGTGACCTACTATGTGTTTTGGATCATATCTCCAAAAGTATGAACAATTTTCTCTTCAGAACATTTGGGTCCTTCACAAAAATTAAAGATTTTTTGGAGCCAGTAATGAGATTTTGACAGCAAGCTTGGCCTGATTTTTTTCTTTTTACTTTTCTGTCTGTTATGTGTCTCCACTTTTGATCTAAAAAAGGCTGCACTTCTTTTGAAAGTATTAGTGTAATTAACAAGCAGATATAGAGTTCCACTTTTAATTTGATACATGCAGGGATTTTAATGATGTACCGTGCAACTTTTTGAGAGGAGTATCTTTCACCTGGTTTCCATTGTCTTCCATCACCGCGGAGAAAAGCTGTTTATGTCGCCAGGTCGAGTTAGAGGTCAGATCTGTGAAGAGGCGAACCTGCTCACTGTGATGTCTTTCAATGTATTTTAGAGCAATAAAAACACTTGTTAACTACCACACTAGGGCTGGGTGATTTTACGTAAAAAATAAAATAGATGATATATTTTTTTCCTCCTTTTTACTAAAAATGTACAAACAACAGAAAAACTGTCAAAACAAAAAAGTATATAACTATATAATTGTTTCAGTTGCTGTTGCAGTGCTGTAAATAGTAAGCTCTATTTGGCTAAAATGATCATTTCCACTGTGGACTGTAAATACAAAAGGCTTAAACTCAGCATAAAAGCTAAATGTCACTGTAAACATCACTGATTTCAGAGGAGCCGATTCAAATCCTTTGTTTTTCTGTTCTTCGTAAAGGACACAAAGGAAGAGCACATCATCTTTCTCGCATTTTCAAAGCAATTTCCAGTGCAAAAAAAGTGGGGAAAACCAAATCAGTTTTCTTCCATGTAAATCCATCTGAACTTACAATTTGATAAATCATTTTTTTTGCCCAACACAGTGCAAAGCAACTTGATATATAGATTTACATAGTCCAGAATGTGTCAAAATGTGTAATAGAAAAAAAAGTGTTGGAATATAAATTACTGCAGAGAAACAGGGTCATGATATCCGGTGTGATTTTGAGAGACGCCATAAAAATAACCTAACTCTTATAACTGCCTTATAACTGTGATGGAGTCTGTGATGATCCAAGCCTCTCTCTGGTCCCACCTCTTTGCTCGGTATCCATGGCCGCCAGCACGAATTCATGAGTATTGATTGGCCGGGGGAACACATGGACATTCATCTCGCTGTGACCTCTAATGCCAAAGGTTTGTGGAAGCTAATAAAACGCTAATTATTTAAACAGACTGCTCCTACAAGCAATTTTCCTTTAAGTGCTTTTTTTTCATTTTCAGGTAAAGCAGACGAGTGCGATGGGAGGTGCGATGCCGTTCTAGATTAGCTCTAATGGATCCGACCAAAAAAAAAATGGCTATTCTCTTTTATAATCACCTCCCTCTCACGGCTCTGTCCTCGGATGACTCTGGGAATATTGCAAGTGGTGAATAAACAGGATATAACTAATGTATTTAAACACATTAGGTGTGCTTTTAGTGACAGGTCGTCGATATGTATGGCGTTTCGGGGCATTGCTATTCATGCTCCTCTATTAGTTCAATGTAATTAGACTCTGGGCGGAGGAACACATGCAGTATGGTGTAGTGGCTGGGGTACATGAGCTAAATGATTGATATTTCACAGTATAAGATTCAAGGTGTAAATCAAGTCATTAATCAAAGTGCTGACACGTGGAGTGCGTCAGAGTAGTAAGAGGAATGCTCTTTGGAATTCCGTTTGTGGGATTCAAGATAACGGATTTTTAAGTATGATATATTGCTACGTAAAAATATCCTAATAAACCTTAAACTCTAAAACAGCATAATCAGCAAACCTTTTTCTAAGTGGCCCATATATGAGAAATGTGGCTATGTAATGTATAAAACATATATTAAGCATAGTTAGTATTAGATAATATTCATAGTTGCTAATAGATGTTAATTATTCAACCAACTACAGCTCAAATGTTTAACATACAGGTTTAAAGGGCCTGTACCAGAGTTTTTCCCCATGTATCCCAGCCTATAAGCGGACTAACCAGCTGCTTAGGGCCCCGAGGCCACCAGAGGGCCCCCAAGAGCCCATACATTTATATTGAAAATAATGATCGGAAAGGGTTTTTTGAGGGGGGAACTAAACAGCACTCAGGTGTTTATACTAGTCTAAATACGCCTCTAAAATGATTAGATGTGTTTTATTTCCAGTAGCTAAATATGTGCTGCTTACATTTGTTCTTGAGTCGGGCAGTGGTGTGGACTGCTGTGTGTTTACACCGGTGTGAAGGCCCTCCATCCCTCAAGGTGTGCTCCGGTTGCGCACATCATTGATCTATTTGAATGGGTGTTTTTCTTCAACCAAAAGTTAGTGAAGTTAAGTTTATCTAAAGGACGGGACCGTGCACAAACATCCCCGGAGGAAGATTGTTCTGGGGAAAGAGAGACTTTTAGAGAGGACTGGAATTATGTCACCGCTTTACACCACTGTGAAGCTGGACGTGTGTAATTATGCAGACAGGACACATATCAGAGACACAAAGACAGCAGGGGAGTCCGTTTATTACCCTGGCTGTTTTTGGTTGTGGCTGATCCTTTTGTGCTCTAAACTGTGAGATGATGTGAGTGTAGCTAATGCAGGTTACCGCTTCTGTTGTCACACTAACAACGCTGATTATGCTGGAACGTCTTTGTTACATCTAAATGAACGACCTGTGAATGACTCCTGAATGTGTTCTAAATGGTCATTAATATGCGCATTTACATGACATTTTTGCTAATTATGTCTGCAAATTTATGTTGCCTAACTCAACTCTGCATCCAAAGCCTAACAATAAACATCAAAATAATGTGATCCTAGAATCAAACGTGAGTCTTTTTGTGGTCTGTTCTTTAGATTGGCCAGTTTTTGTGCATTATTTAATGTTCAGTCCAATTACACAGACTTAAAATGAGCTGATGAATTTAAATCTGATGTTATATCCAGAGTTTCTCTTATGCTTCTCCAACTTGGATCACTGATACTTCTTAGTTAATATGATTCTGAAGTAAGCGTACTCTTACTTAAATGCATCTTTTGGCTACTCTAACCAATTCAGCATTTTATAACAAAGAACTGATAAATGTAAACCCACTTTAACCAACTGACACATTAAAATGCACAAGAAATCAGGAAATAACTCTCTAGAATTTAATTTTTCTCCAGACCCTCCTGCATTACATGTCTTTATACTGCTAACTTTTTGCAACAGGTTGAGATGATGACAACATTATCTTAATTTGGTCAAATATGGACACATGGCAAGGGACCCGACAGTTAATTCTGCTTAGGGCCCCGTGAAAGCTAGAGCCCTGCCCAGTACAGATATATAAATAAATCTGCTATGTACTGCCTGCACTGAATTATAATGTGCTTTATTGTTTGATTATCAAGAGGTGCGTGTTAGCATGCTAGTTGTTATCTTCACCATGATGAGAAAATTCCGCTCTGACCTCTGAAAGTTGTGAAAAGCATTTATAAACTCATTGCAGTGAATAATTTAGATACTTGGAATGCATAAGGCAAAGTGAGGAATAACTTTGGACCACTGCACCTTTTAAAATGAAATAGTTCCATTTTCCAAGACAGTAAAAATCAGGTAAAGCGCCTAAAAAAGTGTTACAAAAAACACACTTGCACTTGTTATTGAGCCTAAAAAGCAATGGTTCCTTCTGTCATATTTTGAAGTGGATATAGTAATTAGTGTGACAGAGGTAGTGGGTTTGTAGAAGATGGGATGGTACTCTCAGATTTGACAGTGAGCAGGCCACACTTCATACAGCAGAAGCAGAAGTCTGTCCAGAGCTGAGTCATGGTGACATTGGGAGTGTCCTTTAATAAGCCCGCTACAGCTGCCTCTGCTTTATAGCCAGTCTGTGTCTCCGCCACAGTGATCACAGTTGTTGGTAATTGGTGCAATCTCGGCAAAAATATTGTCTTTAGAAGCCCCTTTACCCTGCTAAAGAAATAGAAAAATAACATGAAAGCACAAGAAGACATTTCTCCGCAGGGTTACAATAAAAGTAAATTAGTCTCATATTTGGAAAGGCAAGACTCAGCCAGAATGTTAGCGTGTTTTAGCAATGTTTAGTGATCCATAATATGCTTAGAAGACCCATGATTTGATTGGCTATTTGTACGACAGAAGATACATTTAGTCCCATTTCTAAATGATAAACTGTCACGGATTATGTTCTAGATTCAGGCTTTTACTGTTTCCTTGTGAATGATCTTATCGCAGAACCAATGAAATCCAAATGAATGACCATAAAAAAGGGATAGTTACAATTAGTTACACAATTACACACAAAACACATTTACACCCTGAGAAGGTCATACATCCTGCAACTGTATTTCTTAAACCGTAAAGAAGAAAACATAAAATCTGTTGTGCAGAACGATCGGTGTGACGTGCATCAGTGTATCAACAGGAAGTAAGCGATCGACCTGCATGGTGGGATACAGCCCTGTTACCACGGCTCCTTGGTTACTCGCTCGCACTTTCTAGAATAGCCATAATTTTGTCGATATCAGAGAAGGACATAACACGCAATAAACTATGAATGCATTCACTGAAATCCATATGTGACTCAAGGCTTGATTTGTTTTTCAGGTAAGAGGGTAAAAGGGAGTGGGTTGGGTCTCATGAACACGTCAACGAAGAAGATTTTCCATTTTAATTGTAGCTTTTTTTAGTATATGTCAGCCCACCTATCAGGCAAAACATTACGATCACTGCGTTTACATGTGAGACCTTTATTTATTCACCCCTCACCTTTTGTTCTGTGTATCCTATTATATATATATATATATATATATATATATATATATATATATATATACTGATTTATATTTGTTTGATCCGAAGGTTGGCGGTTTAAATCCTGCTTTCGATATAAACATCATTGATTGAACGTCAGATCCACAGGTTGACAGTGCGATTCCAGCTCCCACAGATGAATACTGTTGTTGTGTCCTTGTGCAAAACGCTTAACCCTCCTCGCCCCCCATGTCTGTGTACGTTGGTGTTTGAATGCGTGTGTGAATAGGTGAGTGGAGCCTTGATGTAAAGTGCATTGAAGGTGGAAAAGCGCTATATAAAAATGTGACCACTTACCTTCATACTTTTTTAACCTTATTTTTTTTTATCGTTCAGATGTAAATTGTGTTTTTTTGAGTCTTCAGTCTTTCACTTAAGTCTAAAATAGGACATGAAGATTTTGTTGTCAAAGTTGATGCGCTAAGAATAGGCAAAATTTGCAAGTGTAAAGATGCAAGTGTGTCAAAATTATGTGATGCCTAGAGACATGCTGGTTAGCCACTATTTGCTAAAGTTATTCACTGAAGAAACTGAATGTTGACAGGAGTTTCATTTGAGAGGTGACCAGCTGGTTCTAAAGCAGCAGTTTTCCCCAGTTTGATCGAAGGATATTAGTGTAAATACTGTTAATTAGGTCATCAGAACACATTAACGTTATACCTTATGTGTAGAGTTTTCCAAGAGGATCTCCACCCACCTTTCCTAAATAAAATCCCCATTGCTGTTATAATTTTAATGAGGCGTGCGTGCTTTCATCTCAGCCCACTGTTCTAATCTATACAGTATTAGCCACATCGCTGCATGCTCCAGGCAATAAAGAAATATTATCATTTCTCACCGCAGCAACGGACTCTTGTACAATTTATAGGCCACATACATCATGGCCGCCTCTGTGGGACTTGACAGACTGAAAATACGATTTTGTGCAAGTTTTTCAGAAGGTGTGAAAACTCTGCCAACTTAAAGTGCAATAAGGAATAAACACTTTTTTTATAAGATTTTTTATAAGTCTGGGGACCGATTTTATATATGCATTCAAATTGTCTTTTTAGTTGGAGTTTGATGTCATTTAGTGAACCTCCTCCCTAAAAGATTAAATTACTTGGGCGTTAGGAGTCCATTGCAGATCCTGTGTGGGCAATACACTAAATAATGTATATTGTTGTTTTGAAGGTATGCATAATTTATATATTGGGGTTTTGGTTATTAAAAAAAAAAAAAAAAACTCAAAAAGTATGTTGTTCTTTAAAGCAATGGTCAGTGATATTTCTGCACTTTTGCTGGTAATTTTAGATCAACTAATAATTCAGAGACATGTTTTAGCCCACTATTGCTTTTTACCATCTAAAAAACTTTGCAAAAATCAAAGGTACACTGTCAAAACCAGACTTGGAGAGTCTTATCCATGCATTTGTCTCCAGTAGGTTAGACTACTGTAACGGCCTGCTCACTGGCTTCTCCAAACGAGCCTTAAGACAGCTGCAGTACATCCTGCTCGGGTCCTGACTAGGACCAGGAAGTACGAGCACATAATTCTTGTGCTCAGCTCCCTGCACTGGCTTCCTGTAGCTCAGAGAATAGACTTTAAAGCAGCTGTGCTTGTGTACAAGTCTCTCCATGGCCTAGCACCAAAGTACATCTCCCACATGTTAGTGCCATATGAACCATCTCACACTCTGAGGACTCCAGGGACCGGCCTCCTGCTGGTGCCCAGAGTCAGGACTAAACATGTGGAATCAGTGCTTCAGTTTCCTGCAGCTAAAACCTGGAACAGTCTTCCTGAAGATGTGAGACAGACCTCTACTTTGACAATGTTTAAATCCAGGCTGAAAATGTTTCTGTTTAGCTGTGCATATGACTGAAAGTTGTTTTTTTTCTGCACTCTTCTCCTTTAATGTTCATTTTATGATGATTTGTTATGTTTTGATTTGTTGTATTGTGATTTTAAAGTCTTTCTTGCTCTTTAAAGCACCGTCAATTACTTTGTGTACAAATTGTGTTATACAAATACACACTTGCCTTGCCAAAATATCTTCTGATTATGGTAATATGAATTCCCAAAAACAAAGAGACAGAAAACAGAAAATCAAGGTACACATTTTTGTCAACATCACTCCCCTTGTGCTGTGTCTTGGTAGCTAGCTTGTTCCAGTAGTTTACACAAGGCTAAGACGTCTGCACAATAAATGTATTGAAGTAAGAATGGGGGCATTGTCCATCTCTGCTGTCATACAATATAGTGTTACACAGCTCCCAGCAAACTAGGCCTGCTCTCTCTCTGTTTCAGCTGGAGAGCAGGAATCACACTGATGGATAATGGCTTGACAGAGAATGTCCTTTGGCCATTGGAGCTCTGCGGTGCTGAGATTTTTCCTATACCACTAAAGGTCTGAAGAGAGAGGAGGGAATAGAGACTTGAGATCCTTGTGCAGACTGGCTTGGGGAAAAAATGGACTTCTTGATACAGAGAGAGGGAGTCGTGTGGGAGATTAAGTGAGAGTGGCCTGTCCTGAACCAACTCGAGACTTATCAAGCTGGGTCAGGTAATGATGTGATGCTTTAGGAGCGAACCTTAACTGGAAAATCTCTCTTGGGACGATTGGGGAGGAGGAATGGGCTTTATTCTGGTGTTGAATGCCGGCCTTCACGTGTCGTCCAACAGTTTTCTAAAGCTACAATGATATATCTGATTCTTACGTGACTTACTTTTCAACTCTCACCAAATGGGTTGTTTTTAGCTGGACACATGAAAAAGCCAGCTGATCCACGCTATGTTGAAACGTTACTGCGACGTGTATAGTCCCTACTGGCCTGAGATCACACTTTTAGCACATCCACGCTCTCAAATTCTCGTACACTCAATATGGCTGAGTTAAAAAGCTATAGGGCTGCACGTTAGCTAATGCATATATCACTGGACTGGACAGCAACGATTATTTTTATTGTGCAGATTTATAAATACTGAAGTTTTCTAGATAAAGTTTGATGACTAAAACTATTATCAGACTTGTGAAATGTTGCGAAATGCTGTTCAGTGACTCCTAAACTTTTTTTTTTACCAAGTGTCACCAAAGAAAAGATTTAATTTTCAGTATGACCAGATCTAGACCTATAGCAGGACTAATCCAGGTCTAATCTAAGGCTGAACCAGGTCTACATCATTTGCACTGTAGTTCTAAACAAGAAATTAGTCAAAGGAGGACAAAAAAGTGGATAAAGTGAACTCTAAATCAGTGAAACCCACAAACTGAAGAGGTGCGCCTGAAGTACCACCTGAAGGAGTTCACGTACCACTCTATAACTGACCGTCACCATCAAAACCAAGTCAAAAATTCCTTGCAACTTTTTTTTTTTTTTGCTTTTGTATGCATGCTTGGTCATAACTTGAGAAAGGTTTCCACTCGTAACCATGCCAGGCTACAACGAGAGCACTAGATAACACGGCGTCCATTTCATTTCCACGTATTCGTTTTGCCGTGGTGATGAATGTCGATGAATCACTGAGAATGTCACATGATGGAAAAGAGGAGAGCGAGCAGGAAGGATGACAAGAGAAAAATGAAAGAAAAACATAATAGAGAATTGATTTGTTTTGATACAGTCTGTTGGTGGCGAATACGAATATTTGTGTTTGGTTACGAGATGTTCTTGACGATCATTATGTCTCGTCTGCGGCCCTTATAGTGTCACATTGCGGTTACACATCTCAATTTAGCCTCTTAGCAAGACCCGAGCATAAATGTTAATATTCCGGACACACAGGAAGGGAAATTGAAGTACCTGCTCTCTAAACTAGTATATGCTCTTCATTTCTTCAACTCTGACACCAGACGAATTGAAGGGCTTCGGAGTGACGTATCTAAAAGGCAGAAGCTTGCGTCATAAATACTTGATTATGAGGGTGAGAGGTCCTACACCACCCCCGCTTACATATAGAGGTACAGTGGATAAGCTTAAGTGGAGAGCTATGTTTTTAATGCATGAAGGCGTTCTGCAGACAAATGCCAATGCTACGCTAATCTCCCCAGGGCCGCCTGTTCTCGGGCGGGGGCAGAGCTGTGACATGTCAGGGAGCTGGTTTTGAATTTTAGGGACAAGTGAGAACCTGAAGGCTTGTGACCTTGGCAGTCGCTTTCTCCACTGAACAGAAAATAGCTTTTTAAAGGGGCATGTGGACCTTCACATGTGGGTGGAAATTATTTTTTGGGGGTAACTCTTTCAGTCTGGCTACAACAATTCTGCTTTTTGTTATATTCCATTGTTGATATGTAAATGAGGTCAGAATTCCAACTGAGAAGGGAAAGCTGAACTTGTAGAAATTAAATATTTGAAGATTGCTGCGCACTGTTAGTCTGCAACAAAGTGGGAAAAAAAGCTGTTTTAAAATTGTACTTTTTTCATGTATTGGCACAAGGTGTAACTTCATGCTTTGCCCATCTGTGGTTGGCTTTAACACTAAAAACATGCAAAATATAAGAATAGTTTGTCTTATAGGTTATGTTCTTCAATATCAGACAATTGAGTGAGAGTTTTTACCTTTTTAGTGAGATTATTGCCCTGATATTTCACAGATACTTGAAAGTAACTAAGTGTCACCACAACCGATGAAATATTAAACTACTACTACTATTTTTTGTCAAACATATTATCAAATATCGTCATTATCATAACGTTTTGTTGTTCCAGACATTGAGTAATAGGACCAAAACAAGCATTGGTTAAGTATAGATAGTTACAGGATTATTATACGTGAAGGAATAAGAATTGCACACGTGGTCAGACTCAACCTATGTGGTATTTTGTCACCCAGCGGAGTGTAAGACTGAGAACAAAACTTATATTATTAAACTCAGTAAGTTCCAAAGGCTTGTCCTCATTTGTCTTGATATTCGAGCTATGTTTATCCACTATACAGTATTTTCCCAGTTAAATCTCATCACACGTGGGAGCTGCGTCTCTCTCTTGGTTTTTGCGCAGATAAATTCCAAGGCATTGTCAAAATATGATTAATTTTTCATTTCGTCCCCCTTTACTCTTTTGTTCGGTGCTCCCCACTCGATGATGTAGTGAAATATTAATGTCGGGCCACACATCCACAGTCACGGTATCTCCGGCTCTGTCCCTGCCCGTGCTGGTGCCTGCTGCTCCTGCTGTTTATGTTGCTTTCTCGTTGGTTTCATAATCAGATCAGCGTTCGTATCGCGCCCAAAGCTGCCAAGTGGAAAAGGGAAGCAAGCTCCGTCAATGAGATTATGAATGTATGACTGCTCCTCTTGTGTGTAGAGTTGTGTTTTCTTTGCTTCGCCAAAGTGCTGTCGAGGAATAGATAATGAACATCCCCAAACGTGGCCAAGCAGCTGGAAATCTTTGGGCCCATTTTAGATTAGAGACTTAGAGGAATGATTCTTTTTTTGGTACTTGTAAAATGTCACTATTACAAGGGATTTTTACTCACCAATTCTGCTACATTAAACAGTTGATTTCGCTGAATATAACGTCTTTAAAGTTGTATTAAGTAACTTTTCAGGTGGAGGCTTGTCTCATGGAGATGTTAGTGCTGTGCTTTGGATGTCCCATGGTATAGCATTAATATTTTAAGTCTTGCATGTGTGAGGTTACAGGTGTTTTTTATTGCTCAGAAACGCCTTGAAAAACACATTTTTACTGTAAGCGGAGTCACATTTCCACAGCGTTGTCTGTAATTTGGCCTAGTGGCGGCACCTGCTCGTCTCCATAGAGATTGATACGTTTAATGCCATACTGTGGAACATCCCAAGCAAATAGCATCTCCAAGCAGGTGACAGAAAGATTACATAGTGCACCCTTAATCTAAAAATATTATCTATCTCGTAATTGAGGTTTTTCTTTAACATATTAAAAGTAACATTTATGGTGGACGGTTTGCTTCCTGCTTGTCTCTTTGGCATTACACATTCGCCATAGAAACAAGCAGATGAAACAGGTCAGATCTGTGGAGATGCAAGTCCACTCACAGTAACAATGTAAGTCTTTTTTTAACAACAGAAACATTTGTAGTTGAATAAATGCAAGAAAAGAACATTCCTGGCAAAGCTATAACATCTCTACAGATACAAAAAGGTGGTACCAGACCATTCTAACAAACAAAAATTACACAGTGAACCTTTAAACTAACACGTTTCCTCCGAATTTTGTTGTTGGTCGACGTTCAAAGTAATTCCATGTATTTCTTTCCTAGGTGGTGTTTCCTTGTCAAAAGAGATTAGACTCACAGCTCTTGGACTCCTTGTTGACGGGCTGGCTGGGAGGGTGATGTCCAATCCCACAATGCACCTCAGGGCTTGATATCAGGTACGCTTTTCTATTGACTGAGTGAGCAACTGCAGCTTTTACCTCCGTCTGGGGTCAGCAATAACCACTCCCAAAGTATTACATTAGCAGTGGCACATCAGCACTTTTTCAGATATGGAGCACGATGGGAATTTTGCTAGAGAGGAGACCGTGAACGCTATACAGGTGTGGGGAAGAAGTAGGTCAGATTTGAATTGCATTTCTTTTGTGTTTTGTTTTTGTGCTTCTCTTTATTACAGAGGCAGATGTGCTGGGATAACAAGTGTGCAGACGTTTTAACACCAAGTGAAATTAAGACAGGGATTTTCAAATGAATGCAAGTATTACAAACTACCTGAAAGTGGAGCGTTAGTAAGCTTTCCTCTTCAACTATAGTATATGTGTGAAGAGTCTGGATTTTTCATGAGCGTGTACAATTATCAAATCACAAAGGCTCTCGTTGTACCTGTAGTTGAGATCTGATGTTGTGAAATGCATGGTCTTCTCTTAAATGTTAATCTACAGGAGTTTTTTGCTGTTTGCACTCTGAACAGAATCCAGAATATATTGCAAATCTAATCCCAATTGTCAGGAAAATCACAATTCGATTTCTGTCCATAGTTGTGCTGCTTTGTTGTGCGTAGTCCTAGAAATGTGTCATCATCTCAAAGTATGACTGACAGTGAAGGTAGCGTGGGGATCAGGTATAGGGGCTGCGTGCCGTATGTAAATGGACTGACAGGGACATTATTTATAGTCTGACTTGGAGAAGATACGCAAGAGTGATTTTAGAGTTCCCTGGTTTCCTGTCTGTCTCGTGCATTCAACATGACACAGTGCAGTGTTACGACAGACACTGCACGCTTCCTCAACTTTCCAAACTAAATGTATGAAAACAGCAACATTTTTAAAACGCCGTATGATGTTTGTGTATCAATAAAATATCGCCGCTAAATGCGTATCCATCTCAGACCGGGTGGCGTCATTTCAGATATTTTAAACATTCATATCTTATAAATTTCTTAAAATATAGATGTCTCCGCTCATAAACATTACATTACACATCAACATTTATGAATAAGCATGCCGCGTTTATGGTTTCCTTTTGTTACCGATACACACATACTAAATAAAAATTAAAATTATCTTGTTGGAGTGTCTGCCAACTACTTGTTTCCTTGGAGATGTTATTGCTTTGCGTAGAATGTTGCAGTTTGACATTAAAAATATACAGGTTGTCCATAAAGTCTCATTAGAATTTACAAGTCTCAACTGATAACATCTTAATCAGACTTGTTCTATTGTACTCAGTGCTTTCCAAAGTGTTTTTACTGCATTTAAAACACCTCAAGACAACACACGAGGCACATCAAGACAATGTTCATGGTAGCGTAGCCTCGTCAACGGTTGCAATCGCATCTGTTACATTCATCCCATATCTTGCATGTAAAGCTCAATGTGGAGGGGCACCATCTTACTGGAAAATACTGGTTGGTTGAAAGTTCTGCAGTTGTGGTGCCACATATTCAGTCAAAAGGTCAAGGTAGACGTGCAGTAATTGAGCTCTTGTGGTAGAAAAATGAACCAATAATTGACCAAAGATGCAAAGTAATTGAAAAGTTTTATTACCACTGAGTACAGTAGAACAAATCTGATTAATATATATATTATCAATCCCCTTTGTAATTCATGAACACCTTGTATATTTACCATTTATCCAGTTACAGTATTTTATTGCTAAAGAAATACCTTGAAAATTAGCATGCATTATTACTCTGAACAGGGCTGCTTCTCCTCAGTAACTTTGTAATTTTGTTTGTTTTGTTGTCACTTGCCTGCTTGTCTCCATGGGGATAGATACTGTGGAACATTCCAGGAAGACAGACATGGGGTAGACGCTCTTCTACAACAAAAATTACATAATGCCCCTTTCATCAACACTACATTTTTATCACAACGTAATATATTAGCTGTGTAGTGATAGTTTCAGAGCATAAGATTTTCCGTTTAGCAGCAAATACCTTTCAACAAACAAAAAGTGAACATTGAATATTTGTACTGCATTCCGTCTGTTTCCACCATCTGTCATATAGGCCTAAATGAAAGATGATCACACCATAGCTGCCATGGTAAATCTCTGGACATAATCTATCATTCTGTCGGGCTTAGCGAATGCTTTAAACTAGAGTTAAAACAAAAACGATTCCCCTAATACGCAGCAAAATATGAAATTTATCTTTTATTAATTATGTAACAGCCCACTTCAACTCCGCCAAGAATCTCCTATGAAGTGATTAACCGGGCAAAGGAATGAAATGATGTTACCCCAGTGTAACACAAAAACGCTCTATCTGGAGTTGTAATATAATTGTCAGTGTTCTAACAAATGTAAAATGGGTCATAAAACCACGTCCAAAATACAGCACCACTACATCACATCAGCTTCTTGTTTCATTTGTATATTGTATAGTGTCAAACTATTAATTACCTCGAGTACACGGGGGGATAGAGTTAACGATCTGCAGTACGCCAGCCGAGAATAACCAAAGCGCTACCTGTATCCCCTTAACATCTGCGTTGTGTACGTGAAGGAGAAGTATACACCCTCAAAATGTCACCTCGCCCTAAATACTGTAAGTGCAAAGATCTGAACTTGCATATCGCCGGTTTGCGCGTTTTGTTGAGGGTGGAGTTAATGTGGAAAAGTCACGGCTGATCCCCCGAGGTGCAATATAGAGGTTGGGGGTACTTTGCCTTTCGTTCTTTTTGACCCTCGGTGGTCGGAGCCCCTGCCGGTTCTGCGGTCGGGGGGGAGAACCGCACTCTGCTGAGAACAGAGAGCAGTGATGGCTCCCGGTTGTCCTCAGCCAGTTCAAAGGGAATGGCAGGGCAGTGCTAATTAGCTGCGGCTTGTGTTAGCGGTTTGAACACAACTGCTGTTCTCCTCAGTGTACTCCCCTCCCCTTTGTCATGCAGCAAACAGGCAGCCGCTCAACAGACACTCACACCGCATAACTTTGCATATTTTGTCCCACTCAATGTGCAGGTGGGGGAATTGGAATTTTTGCTTTGGTCCAATTATAACACACATTACTGTACGACACACGGCACACTCGAATAAATTTACGTACCTGTATGTGTATGTGTTCGGTTGTGCGTTTCCAAATCATTTTGACTGGCTTACTTTACTTATTTCGGGTTTGGACATTTTAGCATAGAGTAATAACAACGCGTCAATTATCTCAAAGCTCTTGTTGGCATGAAATTTGTCACCAGCTGAGGGAACAATTACTGCATCTGCTGGTACATGTTGGGGAATGGGCATACAACACATGGTTTATAGACTTAGACAAACTTTAACGATGTACAAGGGAAATTACTTGGGAACAGTAGCTCAGTAGATATATTGAGATAAATAGAATGACAAAGAAAAAATAAATAAATAAATGTATAAAAATATAATAATGATGATGATTTTTTACCAGATTATTAAATTGCGATTGTGTCCTTGGAGTATATTCCAGATTATGGTGGTGGGGTAAAGAAATTGCCTGGCAAATCCAAAATGACATCTCTCTGTATTTTTTATACAGATTGATATCAGTCTGGTCCCCATTCCCCCGTTGCGTCTCAAGCCCGGCCAAACATGATCGTGCAATCAAAGCTGTTCTTTTCATTGACACATGTGAAATGGAGCTCATTCATTACCTATGAACCGATGATTTACAAATAAAATGAAATTTATCTCATCTATGACTAGTGCTTGGCAGGTTTTTCGGTCCCCTGTGATACTTTTTTTTCCCTTTATTTTGTCTGTGATAAGGACAGACCTTGCATGTCCTTTATTGGCTAATCTGCCTGTCAATCATGCTCATTTGAAAATAGGGAGATTCACTGATGATACTGAAGAGTGTGTATTCTGCATCCCAGGCAAGTAACGAGAAAGTGCAACGATGACATTGGAGCCTTGACATGAGTTTATCTTTAATTATTAGCTAAACATAATATTTACTGTGTTGATCATGACTCTTAAGAAAATGTATTGATTGGCGTACTGCATTGCTCCATCGTTTAGGAACCCTGATTGAGCATTGAAGTATTTGACTAGAAACAAGCTAACAACAACAAGAAACAACATAACAAGTCCAGAGTTTAGAGCAAAACTCAGTCATTTAAGACCAAAGAGGACACTTATTCTGGGTCACTACTCTGCCGCTGGCTAGCTGCTTTTCTGGTGGTTTTCTCTCCCTCTTTGGTCGTAAACATTTAAAGCAAGCTTGACTGCTGTAGCTTATAATCTCTTTATGTGCTTTCGAGAGGCACAGCTGCCAAGAAAAGAGGCATTTTCCAACTTCGCTTAACATTTTGGGAATAAGGTGAAGTAATTCCATTTAATGTCAATACTATTAAATCCATGGGGTTTTTATGGGAGTGAGAAGTTATACATTTCGTCTCTTGCATGATACGGTGATAAAAAGTGTTGAGTGCTTATCATATGACCGCACCATAAAATGAAAGAAACTCGAATGACATTATGGTGTACGTGATTGCGATTATAATATGAAGATGATAAAGGAGTATAGAGTGAATCTTCATTGTAAAGGCTGATGTACTGTTTGCGGTCTGGTATTAAAATCTATACCTGTATAAAATTTCAAGCTTTTTCCAAATGTTGCCCACATTACAAGCAGGAAATAAAATGTAGTTTCAACTTTAGATAAGATATTCGTTTATATTTACTTATATCAGTATTAAGCCCCCTCATCTTCGCACTGACAGAGCAGACTTTGGGAATGGCTGCAGTAGAGAATCAACTTTTATTGTCCCACAATGGGGAAAATTCCAGTATTGCAATGCAGAGAAATATATATATACTTAAATCTAACCAGTTAACTACAATATTAGAATGCTCTGAATAGTGTCAAAATACAAAAAGGCATAAAAGAAGACATTTTTACCTAACTATTATATACAGTGCAGTACAGTACAATAGCAGCTGTGACTATTTGCATATACAGTACAGAATATGGACAGGAGTAAATAGCAGGTGTGACTTTCATGTATTGTACCACTAGCTGCATTATAATACAGTCTTGCACACGATTACTACATGGATGGTAGATATCACGTGTACCGGGCTAGCAGTGCCCATTGTACGATTAAACTGGCTCGGTTTTGTCTCTCTGTCTGGTTTAATATCTCAGGATCAGAGTTTAATCACCAAGTCCAAAGATGTCCGGAGGTCTTACAACAGGATTCTCCACCAGTTCATCTTAAAGCACTAAAAATGACCGTGCAACACCTCAGATGCTCTCTAAGTGGGTAGCAAATAGCAGTTTTAATAAGGGTTTGAGGGGGAGAGTGATGAGGAGGTCAAGCTATTAGCCTTGTGTGTTCAATATTCCTGTGATGGCACCATGTGCATGCAGAGCTCTCCTGCTCACTGTGCTCTGCTCTGCTGCTCCTGGTAGAGAAATCTGAGGCGGATATCCATGTTTCCTGGAATAAAACAGGATAATAGTGACAGGTGGAGTCCGGTCGTATCCTCTTTTATGGAGATATACTGCATATGCTATAGGGTTGCACATTACGTAACTACCTCGGTAATTATAATCTATGAGAATGTGTCAATGGAAAGTAACTGTAACTACTGAAAGCAATCTCTTTGTGGTGAATGAATGAAATGAAATAGAAGCACAGTCTATAGTAGAAAATCCTGTTAAATGTCCTATCCTTTGTTCTGGCCGATTCCTTGTAGGGTTGACATTTACGGGTGAAGGGTTTTGCCCAAGGACACAATAACAGTATGCATTATAGGTCAAAATGGTAATTGAACCGCCAGCCCTTGAGTTTCTGGTATAACCGTAACCTCTTCCATCATTGTTGCTCATTGAATATAGCATCTCTTCTAGCAGTATCATCACAAATTTTAATATCCACGGTAGAAAATGTATGGTCGGTCAGTGTATTTATGCAATATAGGGATGTCAGAGTATTGAAAATCAGATATGAATCAATACTAAAACATGTATTGAGACTAGATACTCATTTCATCAGGTATTGACGCTAAAAGAATCACATTTATGGCACTTACCTGGACGACTGAGGGATTACATAGATACAAATATACACCAAATGGTAATATAGAAGAAAATACAATTGTTTAATGTTAATGTGAAATGCATTCTATTGTCTACTATCGAGTCTCTTCCTGAAATTTTTCGTTTTGTGACAACACCAATGGAATATTCAGTGTACAGTTAGCACATTTTCAATATATGTTTGGCTGTCAGAATCCGGTTGGCTGACTGCAGCGCTAATCGAGCACGCTTATTGAGCCACATACTCCGTCTCTGCTGTATCCCAGAATAACAAGAGCTTTGTGTCGTTGCTTATAGCTTTAGCTGTGAAAAATATGCTAAATTCAAAAACACCTGCGTGCGCTCTACCAGTCAGTACAGAGTCGGCACAAAGGATGCTTATAGCTGCAGGGGACGGGCGCTAGGCTCAGTCACGGCGCTCTCCGTCTTTCTCTCAGTCAAATCTCTTTTTGTTATAGTGTGAACGCTCTCAAGATTGGCAAACACACTGAAGATTGAGTCACTTAAACAGCCCCATCTTAACACTACTGCAGCTGACTCACATTCGATCCGTTTGTCTGAAAATTACAGCGTTTTGGGCCGACGCTGGTGCCGTGTATAGGAAGTCGTCTTTATCTGCAGCACATCTGTTTATCTGCAACATCACATGATCACAAACACTGGGCCCAATGACATGTGCAGGTGCGGTCTGCTTACATAAGACACCTCCCTGGTAACAGCGGCCCGGACAACAGCAACTATTCATTCATATTAATGATGAAGAACAGCTCAATCAGTGGCTCTGAGTCTGTCCCAGAGCTGCAAACCACACAGCTTTGAATCCCAGTTGTCATGCATGTTTTAAAAGCTACAGCGCACTCATTGAAGCTAGCCAATGCATCACATCTGGAGAATACGAATGTCAAGATTATCAAATTAATCGATAATCGTAATTGTTCAACTAGATGAGCAATAATGAAGCTAGCATACAGATAAAAGCAGGGCAGTTTCAGGTTAAAATGAATCGCTTAAATACCTAGTTTGGCAGACCAGTTCATCACATCGAAAATGACTTTTGGATGAGATTCAAAACGTTTCGAGAACAGTGTCTGCCTTTGAAACAATTTCTTCCTGATTTAGGTCACTGTAATAATAATTGTGAGAATTTTAGATGGAAAATAAGGTTTTCTGTTCAATCTGCAGTCCCAAAAATGCAAACCAAATGTAAAATGCTTCTTTCCGTCTTTATCATAATTTAAATTTATCATGCAGACAGTTTGAGTTAAGAAACCTGATCACATCCTAGAGGAAAAGGTAACATCTTATGAAATGTTAATGATGATGAAGCCATGGTGTCAGTAATTGTGAATACCTGTTTAATCGTGGCGCTTTTCTCACAGTAAAACTTTATATTCTTCCCTCTGGAGACGTATTTTTGAACTACGACGAGGTGTGTAAATCTTTGAAGTTACCGTTTCCCCACACGAAGTTCACGTATTCATTCTTCTTTTCCTGATGCTGAAGTCGACAGGGCATGGCAAATTACCGACAAACTCTTGTGCTGGTTTCCTGACAGCTGCAGACACGAGGTTCTGAGGTTGAGAATCAAGAGGAGGAACAAAGAGGCAGCCTCAGTCATCAGGGAGCATCAAGTAAAAATGAGATCAAATTATTATCTGCAGCAACACAATGCAAAGGAGCTCACGTTAATTATGTGTTGTGGTAAATATTGTATTCTTAAATGTTTAAGTTCAGTAATAAGTCTCGTGAGGAGCAAAGTATGTGTAGGAGAAGGAGCATTTTTACCTTGGCATAGATGAATTAGAAAGGATTGCATGTTCAAAACCAGAGATTGGTGTTCATTTATCACCGATACACATTTATAGGAAAGTACTGTGTCCACTTTATCTCCATATGAAAACACACACATACATATTCACACAGCTGAGAAAGTTACAAAGTTTGCACTAACTCCTTCATCTTTGTTATTTTGGTCTTTGCATTGTTTTCACTGAGTTCGTCACAAAGAAAAAAGAGGTAGCCGAGTCGTGAGTTTAAAGATAAAGCAGTACTGTTGTCTGCAGGGGGCGCAATGCTTCACCTGCGAGCAAACTGCGGAGTGAAGCAGCAATGTCATTAAATAAAAGAGATGCTAGCAAAGTGTATTAGCTGCAAATTGAGCATGCAAATGATCCGAATAAGTCTGATGGAGGAGCATAGACTTTAAAAACATGGATAAAATTATGCAGTGAAGAGACAGCCTTAAGATGCAGAATTACTTAACCTGGTTTTAGTATAACAAAACAAACAAAAAAAGAAGACATCTCAAGGTATGTTTTAAATGAGAAATCCTTAAAAAACCCTTACAAGTTTTTAAATATTCAGAAGCTTGCTCTCACAACCTAAAGTCTGCCTTGGGTAAACAAAGGCTAATCCCATTCCCAAACAAAATTATCGCAGTTTTGGCTCACTGTATAGTTTTGTAAGCAGGCCATAACCTAGCTGAAATAATGGCTTCCTAAAATCCTCAAATGCACCTTCTGGCTAAACATTGCAAATGAAATATAATGTTCTGACACATTCCAGGTGTACTGAGAGAAGACAGACAAAACCAAACCTTCCTTTTTGCCCAATGCGACACTTGGGAGTGGGCTTGGACTCGGGGCCGCAGAGTGCCGCCGGTGCCCACAGCTCCTTCATTGTCTGGGGCCCAGGACACAGAAACGAGCTCCTAAAGGGGCCTGGCAGCTCCACAACCTCCATCTGCCCACATGCCTCACCAGGAGTCCAGCTCGCACCACTTGAGATTATACTCACGTCCAAGCTGTTACTGTAATTTGCATTGGCTCATGGGCAGAGCAGAGAGGAGAGGAGGAGCCAGCGTGAGGCAGGGATGTTGTAAGTGCTCCTGGCAGCACGTCGAGCTCCGTGTAGCAGTATGGCCCGCTGGCATAGGCAACACTGTATTAAAATGCAATAATGGCACAGAGCAGGTTCTCCGTCTGGCTGAGATTATAGGCCCCGTGTCAGTGAATGCAGTAAATTATAGAAATGTGGGCTTTGAAATCACTCCAAACACATCCACAGTGAAGGTTGCGTTCTTTATAGCTTTGGTTTGTGTATTCACTTTTAAAACATGACACGGGAAAATGTAAAAACAGTTTGGACTAATTTCGGTTCATAAATATGTGCTTGGATCAACTGTATATTTTCTATGTACCAAATAGTGTTGCTGACTCACTATTTACCAATTCTGGTCATAGTGAAAAACACAGAATTTCAGTATTAAATTGCAGTACTGTCTTTTATATTACTAAGTAGCCTCGTATCTGTGTAATCCAGGTAGGTTACATAGTGGTCCATGGGTGTATACTAGTCTATGTGTCTTATACTTGTTCTAAAGCTCTTCAAAAAAGGTTCATTTCAGACCTGTGCATGTGACTTTATTGATACCTGCTCATATCTAGTTTCGTTACAAGTTTTAGTGTCAATTAGTATCTGATTTTTGATGCTTTTGACAACCCTATGGCCAAATACAGACATTTTCACCTAAAAGGGCACCCAATATAAAACTACGCCACATTAAAGTTAAAACATGGCTCATAGTTGGCAATTATTAGTGGCAGAATCTCATAAGGAAAAGACGAGAAGAAAGAAATACTGTGACCTTAGAAAACACTGATGCAACACACACTCGGTCCAAAAAATAAAATATATTTTCATTTCAGAGGAGATCTCTAAAGGTTTTACAATGGGCTGGAGAAAATAACTTGTCAACACATAAAGGCCAGAACTGACAGTCAAGTAGAATAATAAAAAAACACAAATGACTCGTCTCGGTGCTCTGTTTGAAACCTCAGAAATGATCATTCACACTCAAAATGAATTTACATTTTTCACAAAGTCTTATTTACCAGAGGCATGTCTGATTTTCTGCCGCCTTAATCTGTTGATGCAGAATAATGTTGGATTCTGAATTAAAATCACGTTTTCTTGTTTGAAAGGGAACAAATCTGAACACTCTTTTCGCAATCCGGCTTCGTGTTTTCAGATGTCCTCATTTTTCAGACTTAATTTGCCTCTAACTTGATAGCTTTTGGATTGCAATTTAGTCTAGCAGCCAATTTATCAAATTTACTAATTAACTAGAGACAGAAAATAAAGAACAAATTCCTGATAATGCAGCTTCAGTCAGAGGGCTTATGAACTAATTATTATGGCACAGAGAGGACAATGACCCATAATGAACTTCCTATAGCCACTGGTAAAGTCACTGCGTTTGTACAGTATTTAATGATCACCATCATCTGTTATGGGCATTGGTCACACTGTCGACATTTTAATTATTTTATAGCAACATTTTATTTCAAACTATACAACGCATTTATCTGTTGGCCTCAGAATGGTGCTGAGTTGTGAGTAATTTTTCAGTGCTCTGTATGCTGCTCGCATTCTGACTTTTGTTTAATAATGATTTGGTTAAATTAACTTTGTGCAATATTTAGATAAAAAATAATTATGGTGTGGATAAGAAAGAGCTAAACGTGCATTTCAATGACAAAGAGGGCTGACAGGTTTGTGATTAGGGTTCAGTGTGAGGCAGGAGCCGTCTGTGGACATTCTAAATGTTTCACTCTTTAATTACTCATTATACTGATATGTCAAGGTGTAAATAATTGGATATTCTTTAGTCTTTTCTATTTCTTTTACGTTTGTGCGGTTTGATAGGTGACCAAAGCAACGCAACAGCCTCCATTTGACTCAACATTTTTTGCATCATCTACAGTGTTTTGATGTCCTTGACTTTGGTTGGTTAAATCAACAATTTTGCAAAGTTCTGCTGTTGTGATTTTAGGCTCTACAAAAGTCAATTGAATGGAAAGTTTCAATTTGGTAAACCTCTTTTTACTTGGTGTTATTTATCTGGGCTTACGACTGCCAAGAGCAACTATCTTAAAACTGATCTATCTCAAATTTTCTCCCTTCTAGATGCTCTAAGTAACATTTTCAGGGAGCATCTGCCACCTGCTTGTCTCCATGGAGATGTTTTGCCATTGTTTGGAATGTTCCACAGTATCGTAGTAAACTTATCTATCTCTGTGGAGACAAGCAAGTGCCACAAATCCATGTTACAGGTCAGAGCTGAAGAGAGGCAATCCCGTTTACAGTAGAGTTGCTTTTCTAGGTGTTTTCCAGCAGCAAAATCACCTGTAACTGAATAAATACAGATGGATGAGTTAAGTTTAATGCTGTAGTGTGGAGTATTCCAGGCAAAGAAAACGCATCTCCATGTAGACAAGTAGAATTGTTACTATGTGCACGTTTAATGTAGCACAAAAAATGAAAATATGAAGAAAAGTAATGTCTATTTTGCAAATGTATTCTACAAATGGTTATCACCTGCTTATGGTAAACAGATTCAACTGCCACGTGTCCCATTGTGGAAATGTGGAGATTTTGAATATTAGATTTCTTCTGTCAATCGCTGGCCTATGGTTAAGTGATACAGACTTGAGTGCAGGTATTACTGTTTCATGGTGGGTTCCTGTTTTATTAATATCTCATGCACATGCAAGTGGGCATGTGGGCTGCTGAGTTGAATCTGCCTCCATCCAGTGCTGCCGGGGATGTGTCAAGAGGTTTTGCAATTGTAAAATATGTGCACAAAGCTCATGGAGGTGTGAAGTATTCTTGTGAAAATCTAGATTGTAGCTACTGCACCTGACCTAACAGCCAGCTCTTAAACTTACCTAATCTGAAACAACAGTAACAGTAACAGGATCACTATCTGTGCGAGTGATCGTGGGATTATTTTACATGAAGAACAACCAGCATTGGGTCGAATCAAGTTTTATTTCAAAACTGTAGATAAAACAGATTGGGGGCAACCTTTATATCAGGAGTTAGTACAAAGTATACGAGATACTAGCCATCACAGATCAGCAAAATCTGACATTGCAGTTTTGGAGGGGCTCTGATCCAGCCATCAAAGTGTAACGTTTGTCAAAGAAATATGTCTGTGTAATCCCTCAGTCGTCCAGTTATGATCTATAGTGAAAGAAAAATTCAAATCTGTCAACAAGTTGTAAGAGTGAAGGCATTTCGGTTCTGGAAGCGGCTTGGATCAGCAGCGAAACGTCTTTTTGTCCAGTTGACAGATTGGATTTTTTTTCTTTTACTAAGCTTTTGTCAAACTTACTTGAAACGAACCTTTTTCTAACACATCAACCTGCTAGTTTATCCTAGGACCTGCCGTTCACATATGTGCACAACACTTTTTGGGTTTATCTAGGTCACAATGCAAATTTTTAGTAGAAGAACAGCATACAAGAACAGCAACAACGCAAAAATATTAATTAATTATTTTATTTTTTTGTAAAGGCATGTATCTTTCTGCACCTGTCAGCAGCACTTCACAGGAGACACATTGTTCCCAGAGGCACAATTGTTGTTTCTCATTTTGTTTTTACATTCAGGACAAATGTTGCTGTGTTCAGGGTCTTAATAAATAGTTTTTGCAAATCAATATTCAAGTGTTTTATCAAAATGATTAAACATGTCCACATACGAGGACATTCGTTTTACATCACTTTTCTCAGATACTTCTTTGTATTTACACTCATCAGGTCCCAATGAGCCTAAATAACAAAGAGAAATTAAAATAAATAAAGCATGTCATGCAAGAGCTCAGTCTTAGGAGGTTAAGACTTCACCCACCAATGCTGTTTCATATGAGGTCATTCATACTGCACAAATAGCTTATTAAGAATGATTCTGGCCTCAAGATGCAAGATTAAATGTATTGTATTTGTCATATACACATAAAACTGTGCAATACTGTTTCGTTTATACTGTTATGAGGTCGTGCCGCCATGTTAATACTTCAAAAAGATGAGGTTTAGGAGTTAGAGTTGAACTATTAGGTAGTTACTAAGCCCGAATCATTCAAAACTCTTTGCTTATTATGATTGAGGTCTTTTGTTTCGGGCTTTGTTTAGATTATATGAAGTGTAGTTATTATTAAGTGTCAGCTGGTGTTCAGTAACTAGATTGATGTACACCATATTAGAGAACATAACACTTGTGGCTAGAAACTCTTTGGCTGCAATTTGGACCCATTAAAATGATTATAGCTGCTTAAACACGAGCCACAATACAAAGGATGCAAAACAGTAGCAAGTGGAAAGGAGAAGCCCAATCAAAACAAAACAATATTGAAGTGTTGTTCGGTGGCAGTAAACACATGTAGCAGTCTGTAATGACGTTAGGAGAAAGTGCCTGGATCAAAGCCAACACAAAAGTCCAGCGTCTCTGTATTTACTGCCCCTGTGCTCCAGTATATCTGTTGACATTTCTTCACTGACAGGATTACTGCATCTTCTATCATCTCCTCACAATATTATTTACAGACTTTTATTTTATAGCTTTTAGTAAAAAAATAAAACATTGTACAGTATCTCTGTTTTTTTCTGTCTTATGTCTGCAAAGAAGGAAACACAAACCTGAAATAATTTGGTGAAATCTCGTAATTTTAGAGAAATGTATTGCAATTTAGAGTGTATATATGACTTTTAATTTATAATTTTAAGTTAGAAGGACAAAAAAACTTCAAGGTGCTACAGCATAAATATTCAAGTCATATAATATTATCAACAAAAAACTCTCGTGGGAAGAATCAGCAAAAAATTTTACTGTAAAATATAATATTACTCATGAATGAAGTTGTCTGAAAACAGCTATTTCTGGGCTTCAGCTCCCTGATTATAGTATGAGGACTACGGCTCATTCATATTCATGGTTTCAGGCATATGGATTCCTTCCTGATTTGAATGATTTGGCATGGCAACGGTTCTTGGTTGTGATAGGAAAAACACAATTCAAATCTACATATTCTATCTTTTGAATGGGGAA
Source organism: Periophthalmus magnuspinnatus (assembly GCF_009829125.3). Lineage (NCBI taxonomy): Eukaryota > Metazoa > Chordata > Actinopteri > Gobiiformes > Gobiidae > Periophthalmus > Periophthalmus magnuspinnatus. The sequence continues at coordinate 7,531,991 of NC_047138.1, forward strand.
AGGTCCTCATAAAATCCTTCAAATCTGGAAGGAATCATTTGCCTGAAACCCATGAATATAATATATGATATTTACAGCAGAAGAAAAAATCAATTCTGTCAACTGGACAAAAAGTTTTAGAGTGAAGAGGGTTTGCTGCTCCTCAGTTCTGGTCAGATTACTGCCGTATATTTACCTGATTACTGCTGGACTCTGCCTTATATCTATCTGAAGGGATGCGGTAACTACACTGAAACTAACACACATTGTTTACAGTTTGTTTACAGTTTCTGTGTGTTGGCTAGGCCTATTGAACTACATTAAGTGTGAACTATGTCATATTTTGCATAATCGTACAGGCCCCTAAAGGGTGCTCTCACTCCTATTAGCATACAGGTTACCACTATTGTTTTCCTTGTTTCGATTTAGGTCTGAAAATGGACTTAGGAACAGGAGATAAATGATGTCTAAACTCCCCATCCCTTTTCAAAGATGTATTGTCTTTTCTAACAAAAATCGCCCCTGTCAAACTTCTTTTCTTTGGCTAAGATCTGTACCTCACTATCTTGGTACATTCTTGTTTTATACAGAAATTCTATACAAATAGGTGTGTTTTTTTCAGTGTAGTTAGCTCCTCCAGTCTGATCAGAACTTAAGAAGCCACTTGGATGAGCTGCAAAACATCTTCACCCTAAAACTTTTTATCCAGTTGATAGAATTTTCTTTTGCTGTGGATCAGACCTGGAAGACTGACGGATGACACAGACATATATCATACTTTTTTATTTTTATTTTCTACTGCTATAGAAACAGTGCTAGATTTTCACTTCTCTGAAAACCACTACTATGCAAAGATACAATATTTCCAGATTTCCTCCACCAAAGCTAACGTCTTAATGTTTCTCCACCAGCTACTAAATGGTATACAATACATTCCCACATTTCTTTTACAGAAGCTGACTTTTACTGATACTCCGGTGTATGACAAAAAGTTCTCTCCAAATCGTCTTTGTGCTGGATTTCTGTGATGTGTGTCAAATTGAACGCAGTGTGCTCCATTATTTGTGTGCACTGAGTCGTATGCATTACAGCCTTGGGTGGATTTCAGCCTCTGTCTTTGCTAACAATTAGAGGAGTGTGAGTTTTTCATTTCGGGATTACAGTCGATTTATTCATGTGGATCCTGCTGGTAATAAATCTCAATTGTGTCCTGTGTGGTAGCAAACAAAATGGTACATGTAGAAAATTAGCTTTGTATGATTAGAATAAATGAGCTATAGAGGGAAGACAATGTAATCTAGCCACAGGAGGTCAGTCTGCTCTATGTGCTAGTCCTGACTAATGCAAATGTTATAACACGTCCGGCTTAAAATCGGATTCAGATTAATACGTAAACAAATGCAAACTAGAAATGCAATGAGAACTGAAGGAAAAAATAAAGAAAAAGCACAATCCATCTTTGAATATGCATAGGTGCAGATGTGAAACATAGCTTATTGCTGTGTTTGAAAATGGAAAACACAATATTTGGGTAATTTGTGACAGCTTTAGTGACTTTTAATGGGTGAATTATACAGACGTAGTTCTTTCGCACTGAACGCGTCAGTCCTGAATGCAGTTTTGGCTCAAAAAACGACACTGCAATAATGATGATCAATGGGACGGGATCTGCCAGCGCAATATGTGCCACTTTCTCAACAGTGTTTCAGCCCATGCCATCACACATACTGTAGAGCAAATGAGCTGTCTGCTAGTACGATGCAGTGCTGACAATGCCATACGTTGCAAGATAACATTCAAAATCCAGACCAATGTGCTAAATTATGGCTTTGAAAGAAGGATTTTCAAAAACTTTTAGTGTAGTAGTAAGCGTGGGTATTTATTAATATATTTTTGTAGAGAAAACAGACTTTGAATGTAATTTCCCACATGTGCATGGGCTGAATAGTGTCTTAACCTCCTGAGACCCGAGCTCTTGCATCACATGCTTTATTAATTTCCCTTTGTTATTTGGGCTGATTGGGACCTGATGAGTCTAAATACAAATAATTATCTTTTTACATTATGTAGTTTCTGAGAAAAAAATATGTAAATCAAATGTCCTCATATGTGGACATTTTAATCATTTTGATAAAACATTTGAATAATGATTTGTATAAACTATTTATTATGACCCTGAACACAGCAACATTTGTCCTGAATGTAAAAAGAAAATGAGAAACAACAATTGTGCCTCTTGGAACAATGTGTCTCATGTGAAGAGCTGCTGACAGGAGCAGGAAGAAAAAAAATATAATAATAAAATAAAATATTCTAAACATTCTAAACTCTTATATATATATATATATATATATATATATATATATATATATATATATATATATATATATATATATATATATATATATATATATATATATATATAATATATTTGCATTGTTGCTGTTCTTGTTGCTGTTATTCTTCTACTAAAAATTTGCATTGTGGCCTAGACCCAAAATGTGTTGTCCACATATGAGGACGCCAAGTCTCGGGAGGTTAAAAATGTGAAAAAAACAAAAAAACAAACAGAACTCATACATTTTAAACAGTTTGTACTGGTTCATAGTTTGTCCTCACTAACCTTATGCATTACGAGCATCCTAATGATTCACCATCATGAGTTTATAAGCACTTTCCCCTTTGAAGGGACCAGAGCGGAGCACTGGCGTCACTGTAAAGTTAACAAGTAGGATGCTAATGTGCACTTGACCTGCTTATCAGATAATAAAACACTTTATAATTAGATGCAGACAAGACACAGAGGACTTGTTTTGATATTTATATTTCAGTACTGTGGCAAAGACAAATTTTGCTCAGATACATGGGAAAAAGGGCTACAGGGCTTTAAGTGTTATTTAGGTTACTTTTTTATTTTTATTTTTTTGATTTTGCAAGTTTCTTAGTGAACAAATACTGGTAAAGCAACCTTGGAGATACAAACACTATGCAGCTGCAGATAATGACAGGACTACATTGTATTTGAATCTACAGCTCTTGTCACTGACCCTTGTACAATTTCAAAATAACTATTGCTGGAAATAGAAATCCTATAAGCTTCCTGTCACTGAATATCTGTCCTGTTTCCTCTTATTTTATCATGGCTTGTTTGTCTGTGTATTTTGGCAACTTTTCGTCAGCAATTTCATGGAAGATGTCAGTATATCTGTCACATGGCGGAAGGCACAACATCCGTACGTGCTGTGAAGCTATTTGTTTTGTCTTATAAAATATGTAGCTTGAGCCTTTAAAAAGAAATGTGTGGAGGCACGGTGGATTCCATTTCCCTGGTTTCCACACCATTTGACAGGAAGCAAAAGAATAGCTCATATTTTACATGTTTGCTGCAGTTTACGTGAGGAGTTCAGGTTGTTAAAATAATACAAATAGACCACAGGGCGCTGTTTGTGTCAGGCTATTAATCATGAGAACTCAGGTATGGAAAGTAATTTTTCCTGAGTCTGTTTTGGGCATATGTTGTAATTGATAAAACCAAACAATATGTGAGTTTCAAATGCTATTTTTTTAAATCCATATTCACTCAAGTGGTCCATGAGTGGAGTCAACAACCCAAATGGGGCCCATAGCTCAATATCTCTATTTTAATGCACACTCAAATCTACAGTAAAGTATGTATTGCTTTCATATTCAAAATAATTCCTCTAATTCAAAACCTCTGCAGTGCCGATCTAAGAAAAGGGAAATATAATATATATATAATAAAACATATATATACATAATATTACAACTACCCGCAACTTATTGGAATCATCTTTTGCATAACTAAGATCAGAAAATACAGCTTTGTGTTTTGTCTTCTTAAAACAGAGGAAAAAACAAATACATTGCTTAAAAGTGTACGTTATATGTTTTCTGATGGAAGATTCAACCGTGGAGAGCTCAGTGCTTTTCCTTGAATGTTGCACAGCACGGTAATTGTAATTGTCTATCACCATAGAGACAAGTAGGTGACTCCACAGGGCCGTGTTACAGCAGCCGACCCCGCGCACTGTAAGAACGCATGTTATTCAAGGTATTTTAGCCATAAAAACTGTAACTGAATAAACGCACAGTAGGTAAGTTTAGTGAAACGCGACGGACCTTCTAGCCAAAGCAGTTGAGATGAAGATGTAGGACATGGAGAGAAGTGGGTTGCGGGTCCTTCACCTTCAAAGTTACATAATGCACCTTCAAAATACGTCTAAAATATATTCTAATTTTAACCCCATTTTGATTTCAGTGTCACCTCCATTTTACAGAGCAGGGGCACATTTCAATAAAGGTTAACAAGGTGGTAGCAATTAGTACGCTGTTGAAAGACTAATATATAGCTTATTTAGGAATGCCAGCTATAATTAAAGTTTACAGAGCTGCAGTAGTTCCTAATTCTTTGTCATTGAAAGTTGGAAATGGGAAGTAATTGAGGAGACCATTTTAGCATGTGGGCATAATTATAATATGCAAATGTCTCTGTGCTGTTTACCCCGATAGCCTCCACTTTACTTGATAAGATGTGACCAGAAATCCCCAGGGCCAGTCTGCCGGGGTTAGGGCCACCAGTGCTGCAGACAGAGCTGACTGGATGAAGTCGGCTTGTCAATAATTATGCCTGTATCCTGACAGAAGGGCAGCTAGCAGTTCACCGCCAGCACACTCTAATTGGTGTTTATGCTTTTTCTGACAAAGTGCAGCCTGTTAAAATGTCCTTACTCTGCATCAGCACTGGTCATGTGTCGCTAGGAGGACGCATGCCATCACTGTCAATGTCATTACAGACTAAACCTCGGCATGGAGTACTGTTTTACTATTTTAGTTTGGAACAAAATAATCTCGTATTGTTTTGGGTGGCCAGACTTCTGTGATTTTTTAAAGAGGGGGTTATGCAAAATAGTGTTTTTGTAACGTTGTTCCCTCATCAAAAACATGCCTGAAGAAATTTTAGCCATCATCCGTGCATGTTTGAGTATTTTAGCTATCTCTCCCAGGCTCTATTCGAACCCTCCTGACAGTTAGCTGTAAGATTCTGTGCAGTACTCAGCCCACAACCCCATGCTCCCATACGACAACTCTCCATAAATATAACAAAGCAACTTGACAGACCTGATGCAATGTGCAGTGGTTTCATTAGGGGGATGCACACTAATTGTGCTGTGATAGTGCTCTGAAGGGAGAGTGATTTAGCACAGAAAGCAACGGGAGGGGAGACTCAGAGCCTCAAAACTAAACTGAAACTTAGCAAACACCTTAAAACATGAATACAGCATTTTTAAAACAATAAAATAAGTGGATTAAGGGAGTGTGACGTCGTCCATATGGGTCGGCATCAGTCAAATAAAGCTCATGGAGGCTAGCAGCTAAAGAGCCAATCAAACGCGTTGCTAATGCTACTGTAAGCGTCCTCAGAGAAAGAAGGCACCTGATTTGTCTATTTTTAATATGCATATCTTGATTTACAGACACAATAGTGAATAAATATATCAGGATCACGTAGAGCGGGTTAATAGGAACATTTTAAGACCAAAATAACGAGCCGGACAGCAGCAGCAGCGGAGAGAGGGGCGACAGTTTCTCAATACAAAGTGAACTGGAGCCAGAGTCAATGGAGCTGGCTGCACGCCCATGCTCACTTCCTATTTGGAGCACGGCAACAGGATAGCAATGTCCATTTATATATACAGTCTAGGGTTAGCAGCTCATACCCCACAGAAGTAAAAAACCTCCTTTTTAATGCAGGTTAATGTATGTGTGTCGATGGATTCAGTGTTTGTGCTTTGTTTTGGAAGAAAAAAAAATTGCATTTTGAACCATTTGGAACCCTTTTGTGCAACTACAAGTTTTAGTTACAAGTGTAAGTGAAAGTGTCCTGATAGTGCAGACTGACAAATGAAGTTGTTGTTTTTTTTGTTTTTTTTTCTCCAAATGGTTAATTCATAACAACATTTGTTGTATCTTCTTTTTCTCCAAATGTCTTCGATTTCAAACTGTTACCTTTACTGCACAAGACAAAACAACCAGATTCTCCCTGGAGGGATAAAGATACTCAGTTGTTACAGATTTTGGATTTATTTTTGGAGTTTATTGCCATGGGTTTGTCATTATCTATTTCAGTTTCATTTTCATAGTGATGTTAGCCTGGTCTTTGGAATATTATTAACACACTGACAGCAGAAAAATATACATACTGTTTCTTTTATGTTCAAGACAATAGATTTCCATACTACCAACTGTTTTGACCTCAGTCATTAACTGAGGTCAAAACAGTAGTATTGTAGTAGATAATGATACTTTCACATTTCTGGACTTGTATCTTTTGTTTTCATCCTTATTTCTCAATGTGTTTCCTTGACTACAGATTACTATAAAGCTATAAGAGTTTGTTATATCACCTGCTGCTTTTTTATTCAATGTGCTGCTGCTGAACTCCCTGTGCACTTATTTCTGTATAAATCATGTGTGCTACTGGAGACATGTGAGAATAGATTGGCACACTACAATTTTACTGTGTGACAATCTATTGGTGTTGCTATTGGTGTTGCTCAAATGTTGCTCATTTAACAGAGATTTGTAGGTATGTTGTCAAACCTGGATAAAGTTTGTTGTTCCTGTGTGCAGATATAGAGCACACACCATTGCACATCTCTGGGTGTTGTTTTCACGTCTATTCTTCTTCCCGTGTTAGAAACTGCAGCAAAGGTGTGACACACAGAAATAGGACAGATGCACGCAAACTGCTTACACCATGGTCCTATAGGAATGCTGATTTGGTTTCTCAAGCTCCTTAAAGATTAAGGTATTTCCGCACTATGGTTACTGCATTGTGAATTTATAATAATTCCCCTGAACACAAATAGACTTGCCTTTACTGCAAAAGTATCTCTTTTTAACTGAGGAAAAAAAGTTTATACGCCTAATGTATTCTTTTTTTCTTTCATCTCTGACTTGAGTATGTTAATGGCCACATGCCTTTGTTTATTGTCCATATGTACTCTCATGTGTGGGTGGGTGGCTGCGCTGAAATATATCTATACTTTTACGTGTAAAAAAACAACAAAACAATCAAACAAAAGTCAAAAATAGCATGGTTCTATACATAGCATAAAGTTAAATTAGAATAATGTTCAAATAGGGATTTTTGTTGTAATACCTTTGAGAAAGTTTGAGTTCTCCAAACTCATCACGTACGAGGATAACGATTATCTTTCAGGAAATGTAAATTATTTCACTGTTTATTAGACGTGATGTTAATAATTGTGAATGGTAATATTGTGATGTTTCTTCTCAGAATACTTCTAACACTGTACATTTTCTATTGTGTTTAAAAACAAACTGTTTTTTTAAGCCAGTGATGGACACTCCCCATCTGTGCTGTCCCCCCATCCCCCACCCACTCACCCCCATTCCTGCACAAAGCAGACAGACAGTGATTGTAAATGGGCAGTGGGCAGCTCCTCTCCTCAGCCGCTTGAAGGACAGCTCGCAGAGGCACAGAGGTTAAGCTCTCTAAGATCTAAGAAAATACTCTCTATCCCCTCCAGCAGATAAAACAAACCCTGCCACGCCTAGAAGAACGCAGCAAGTGCACACTCTGGACAGACGAGGTCGGACAATGACACTCCACGGTCTGGACTGTGAAAACCAAATCTCATCCAGAGACTAAATATAACATCCAAATGTCCTGTGGCTTTTTAACAAAATTTTGCTTTTAGTTTTCATTTGGTGGCACAAAATCCTTCCAGGCATTATCTCTTCTAGATAAGGATAGTAGTATTCATTACATTTACTGGGAGGCGGCCGCGTTGAAGGTGCAGTTGGACAGATTGTTGGCACAGTGCGCTCCTATGTCTCTATCAGTATGCCTGGGCAAATCTATACAAACGATGCTTACCACCTGCGTGCGGCATACATATTTAATGTAGTCTGGATATTTATTGTTGCAAATGTTCACTTTACTATACTTTAAACAGTTATTTAAAGTATAGTAAACTATTTACACTTTAAAGAGTTATTTAAAGAACACGTAGCATGCAACATTTTAACCATGTTAGATTGTTATCCCCTCATCAAAAACATACTTGGAGCTGTATTTTTGCTTCAGTCTTGTTTTATTAATCCATGAATGCAAAGTTAAGCACACAAAAATAGTCTGTTTGCATTTGGTCAGTTCTATTGCATCATAGGTAAAATTCGGACTTCTAAGTTTTTACACCCATAAACCAGAAGAATCTCCCTGCAGTCAAACAAACAAACTCACAATAAACACATGTCTCTATGAGCATTCATGAGGGATAAGGTCTTCATTTGTTCATTCCTGTTGCTGACAGCAGAGGGAGCTCCAACACCTAAATGCCTCATTGGAAATATGAAATAGTTATGCAAAGGTGGTTTATTATTTCTGTTATTATTTATTATCACACATATGATGCATTCTTGTGGAATTAAAGCCACAAGAATGTATCATCTGTGTTCCTTAAGAATTTCAGATGACAAAAATGACTAGGTTTTCTCCAGCAGTGGGGCAAAATGAAAAAAAAAAAAAGAAAAAATCTTTAGATTAAGATTTTGCAGTAATTGTCACAAGGTCCTACCACTCCCACACTTGTTAATTATAATTTAATAAGTTTAATTATAATACAAGATATGGCTTTATCTGTGTTGTTATCATACCAATTACCGTTTCACCAGAAGACATGTTAATTAAAGCTATCATAGTCTCTCATGAATAGTGGCAGAATGACTAGGCACAAGAATAAACTAAACTCCAGCTAACCCTGTTCTTTGTGCTGTCGTGGACTTATCGATTTCGCAGCTCTGGCTCATATTAAGCAATAAAGCATTGGTAGGCAGAGCTGCCCTTTTCTTTCTATCGCTTCAGCCATTTGTACATCTGTTCACGTCCCAGCGTACCCTCTTAACACCCATTACCATCAGGAGCGCGCGTTTTGGGCATCTCCTTAATGCGATTCAAAGACCTATTTCTACATGAGTTGCTGTGGTAACAAAGTTTTCCCTCCTGTGTGATCTGCTGAGAGATCAATAGGAGAGTATTCTTGATGGTGTGGCAGAAAATGCGTGTGCACAGATGGCCTCTTGAGAGACTGTGGCCTAGTTAAAGCAGGCTAACACAATCAAAGTTAGGTTTTAATAAATGAAATAAACACTAAGTAATAAGAAGCATAAATGAGCGTGTTTGGACCCAGAGGTTAGGACACAAATTACACATCTTTAACACCACTCAGTGCAGAGGGAATACTTTTAAATGAAAATGGTGTTTCTTGCAGACTTTAGTGACCACTTTGTTTTAGCTTTCCTAGAATCTAAGAAAATTAGAGTTCAGCCATAGCATCATGGGAGAAATTGGGGAAATAAAAGAACCGTGACACTAAACAATTAAATTCTCCAATTAATGATATTGGTGAGCTGCTCATTTCAGCTTCCGTTGCAGGCTCACAGACACATTAGTGCATCAGCTAACTTCAACAATTTGCCTACAGTAATTTGTAATCAACCATCTCAGCTAAACTCTCCAGATCTGCATCGCCTGTGACTAGACTGCAGCATTTTGTGTCTAAAAGTAACTGTGATAAACATCAAGGAGATTTAAGATTTGAGGAAGATTAACAATAAATATAGTAGTGTAAATGTAATGCAAGAAATACACACATTTCACAACATCTCCTCTATGTTTAAAATGCACGGTTAACATGAAAAATATCCCTAAAGTGCAGCTTTGATGATTTGAGAATTACCTCCATTCAAATTGTCTTTATCTTGGACTAGAGCTGCCATATTGGAGAGGCACTGCACTGATCTACCTCCAGAGCTGTATGCCAATTTTTCGGTCACATAAAATACCAACTTTGAGCACAGAATGTTCACTTGCGCCCCAATATACATCGTCATATCCAAGGTGACGACAAAGGCCAATCCATTTCACTTCTCACTGATCATAAAAAAGGTCTGGTGTAGACTAAAGAGCATCTAAATTTACATATTTTTGAGTTAAAGGAGTAGAATTGATATGCGGAAAACCTCTCCTAGCATCCCTGATTGGTACCTGTCTGTAATAAATTGTAATGGTTGGGTTAAATAACAGTATAGATTCAATGCCCCAGCTGTCAGAAGAGTAAATGTAATCATGTGTCTAAGAGAGGTGGAACAACTTGTGCTCTGTCTCTTTTCCACCTCGCTGTGAAAATGACACTACACAAAGGCAGGTTTTAATGAGCGCTCTGATTGGACGGTGCTGTTTCATAGATAACGAGGTGCCCTGTTGTCTGTCACACAGTAGCCGGTCCTGCTTGTGTGTGAGCAAAAAAACAAAAGCTGTTTTTATGAAGAAGCTATATAAGTCGATGTAGTGACAGCAAAGCACTGCTAATTCTTGAGTGTTCATGTTTTAGATCTTCCTTTGAAGACATATCAGACATAAGGATTAAAAAAGCATGATTAATGTGAGGCAATGGAGAAAATGCTCAGTTACTGCAGCTACATAAGCCTACATCTGAATCTTACTTTGCTTTATGCAGCACTGAGTAGACTGTATTAATACTAGCTGCTTAGTATTCACAAATGAAAGGCACAGTCGAATCTAAGTGCTATACACATTGGATCTATTTAAAATACAAGTAACCATCTCATTATGCAGTTGACTGGCACATTGGATATGGCAAAGACCCAAGTCTCCAGCCTGTGGATATGAAGGAGGTAACGTCACTTGTCATGTCGTCACTTTGCTGGCATTACCGGGCTTCTCATCAGCACTGTTGATGAGCTCAGGGCATTAGCAGTCAAGATGGCTGCCAAAGAGCTGAAACCACTGGTAGACTGGCATCAGAGCCTCAGTGTTGTGTTCCACTGGGTCCTTTATGGTTATTACAGCCAAGAATTTCTTTTTACTCCTGTCACCACAGGCGTGTTCACTCCAGGAGTGAAATCAATACTGCTAAATGGGAATCATAGAATCAGGACATCCTTTAAACCTTTATATCTTCCAGCCATATTTTCATTGAAAAACAAACTACACCTCCGCTTCTCTGCATCTTTTTTATTTGACTTTATGTTGCTCTGATTGGCATGACAGCTCTCGTCTAATGCAGCAGTACATGTGAGGAGAGGTTAGAAACAGGGCTCTTGAAAAGGTCATAAAATCCTCACACCCTGTTGACAAGTGCCCTTTCTGCCTAGAATTCTCCATTCTGATGGGAATTCGGCACAAGAGAAACATGGTTTATTGTGTGTCAGTGTATAAAAGAAGTAAGTGTGCTGAGCTCATTGGCAAAATGTTATAATTCAAATATTTGAATAGTTATTTATACATAGGCTCTGGATTTAAAAGTACAATATCCACTAAAGGGCTCAGAGACGTGGGTCTTGACAGTGTTGGTGCTGCCTTTCATCATCCCAGGTGCCATTACTCCAGAAAAGCTCCATTTGATTCTGTGATGAATATCTCACTGCAGTCGCAGCAATCATAGCCAGTGTCTCTCTGTTTGCAGCAGCCTTAGATATAGGCCCTGATGCCTTTTATTAATTCAGAGATCTCTTTTCACTGATTGTCTTTCCTGTCTTGTGTGTGTCCTCCACAGGAGTCTAAGCTGATCGAGATGGAGCGGCTGGTTGTATGCATGCTCTTGTGTGCAGCTTTGGTCCGGGGCTACAGCTGTCCGGGCCGTTGCATCTGTCAGCACCTGTCTCCCACCCTCACCCTGCTCTGTGCCAAGACCGGCCTGCTCTTTGTTCCACCCACCATCGACCGCAAGACCGTGGAGCTGCGTCTCACTGATAATTTCATCACCATCGTGCGTCGCAAAGACTTCTTCAACATGACCAGTCTGGTGCACCTGACTCTCTCTCGTAACACCATCAGTCAGATCACGCCGCATGCTTTTGTGGGCCTGAGAGCTCTGCGGGCCCTTCATATGGACGGAAACCGCCTGACCGTTATAAAGAGTGACCACTTCAAAGGACTGGTGAACCTGCGCCATCTCATTCTGGGAAACAACCAGATTCATGAGGTGGATCCTAACTCCTTTGATGAATTTGTGTCCACTATAGAGGACTTGGATCTGTCCAACAACAACCTGCGCAGCCTGCCCTGGGAGGCTATAGGCCGAATGATTAACATCAATACTCTTACACTGGACCATAACCTGATTGACCACATTGGTGTGGGGACGTTTACACTACTGACTAAGCTGGTGCGTTTGGACATGACCTCCAACAGGCTCCAGAAGCTTCCCCCGGATAGTCTGTTTCAACATGCCCAGGTCCTGTCCGAAGTTAAAGGCTCTAGCTCCTCCACTTTGGCCGTGAGCTTTGGAGGAAACCCTCTGCACTGTAACTGTGAACTGCTGTGGCTGCGCAGGCTGACCAGAGAGGACGATTTAGAGACCTGCGCCTCCCCAGATCACCTCATGGACAAGTACTTCTGGTCCATACAGGAGGAGGAGTTTATTTGTGAGCCTCCTCTCATCACCAAACATGTGGCTACAAAGCCCTTTGTGATGGAGGGGCAGGGAGTTACTCTGAAATGCAAAGCAGTGGGGGATCCAGACCCAGAGATCCACTGGCGTTCTCCAGATGGAAAGCTGGTGCACAACAACTCTCGCACTATCCTTTACGATAATGGTACCCTTGATATTCTCATCACCACTCTGAAGGATAGCGGTGCATTTAACTGTGTGGCATCAAATGCCGCAGGCATCGCCACAGCTGCTGTTGAGATCAACATGATCCCCCTTCCTCTGTTTGTTAACAACACAGCCCACATGAGGGAAGACCCTGGCCCCTCTGACATCACCACCTCCACCAAATCTGGCAACGATACCAAGGGCTATGACAAGCAGGACAGGAGAGTCATGGTGTCCGAGCTGACCTCCTCCTCAGCAGTTATCCGCTGGCCATCAGAGCGCCACATACCCGGGATCCGCATGTACCAGATTCAGTACAACAGCTCGGCAGATGACACTCTGGTATACAGGTATGGGGGGCACAGGGAGGGAGGGTCTTAAAGAGGGCACACAGAGAAAGTGAGACATCTGGAGGAGCCATCTGCTTAATGTCACAGTGGTGCTACAAAAGCTTGACATGCAACTCAGATGAAGGATGGTTATAAATCACATTTCTGCTGTCATCAAATGCTGTACATAAGTTATGTATTTATAGTCATTATTATTTAATGAATTAAGACTTCAGTATTGAAAAATTGTAAAAAAAAACAAACAAAAAACAAAACAAAAACATATTGCTGTACAGAATGGCTTAAATAACTATTGATTATTGTATTTGAGTTCTTAAGACATTGCTTTTATTAATAATAATAATAATAATAATAATAATAATAATAATAATAATAATAATAATAATAATAATAATAATAATAATAATAATAATAATACATCTTTCTAAAAGAAATCTGGTTATAATAATAAACCATTTTGTCCCTTCTTTCTCTGATGCAATGAGTCACTCTTCTGTATAATTTTATCATCCTGTTTAGCCATGAAGCAGAGGCGGCTGTGTCTTTAGGTGGTACATTATTACCTACAAATGATAACTATGAAGGCCCTTTAGGGAGAAGCAACACGGTTCTAATTATATTAATGCCATAGTGACCTGAAGCCAGAGCCTGGTCCTCTGTGCAGAGCAATGTAATTCTTTTCACTAGACAACAGTAACCTCAGGTTCTCTCAATGTCTGAGCGTCATGCGTCACTTGTCCAAGGGCCTGCAGCTTTTGTACAATATTGTGCAGTCATTGAGCCATGTCTTCTCTGTTTATCACCTCATAGTTTACCTTTGTTGTCATTTTATACACAAACCCATTGAGGCCTTTTTACTGGCATAATGTGAACTGACCCGCATTCCCATCACTCAGCTCTAATGAAGTGTTCGGCCCTTTATGTCTGCCTACCACAGTGACTGATATCTAATGTTACGTTGAGGAGATGGAGATGGCTCTTGTGTTTTGTTGTGGGAAACAGACACCATAGTGTGATTCAATACACTATATGCAAATGGCTGAACAGAAATACAGATGACTAATTGCCTACATCATGATATTGTGTTTCTTTGCAGGATGATACCCTCCACCAATAAGAACTTCCTGATCAATGACCTGGCAGCAGGGCGCGAGTACGACCTGTGCGTGCTGGCGGTTTATGATGATGGCATCACCTCGCTAACAGCAACGCGAGTGGTGGGCTGTGTGCAGTTCCACACGGTCAATGAGGTCAGCCAGTGCCGCTTCATGCACAGTCAGTTCCTGGGAGGAACCATGATCATCATTATAGGAGGGATCATCGTGGCGTCAGTGCTGGTGTTTATTATTATCCTGATGATACGCTACAAGGCCTACACCAGCCCAGAGGATAACAAGAGCAAGTGCAGCTCCAGCATGCACTCCCAGACCAACGGCAGCCAGCAGAGGCTGCAGCGCTCAGTGTCCAAGCAACCCTCTGATGAGGGGCAGGCCCAGGGTCTCAAAGAGTGCATGGCTCTGGTCCTGCGCGTGGAGAGTGACAAGAAGGAGGAGCCCACATCCACCACTGCCATCCTGGAGGTAGAGCTGCCCCCACTGTCCTCAGAGCGCATGAAGAGGAGGACCAGCCTGGACGCACACTTCTCTGGGCCTCCCTCTGAGGACACACAGACAGACAGCAGCCTGACCGGCTCTACTATGTCTCTGTGCCTCATAGGGCCCAATGCAGGTACCAAAGAGGCTCCCAGGCTCAAGGACAAGAAAAGTGCTCTGGCTAATATGGGACTGCTCCCCAACGATCTGTCACGAACTAGGCACAGATTTTCCTTTGATGGTGGGGATTACTCCATATTTCAGAGTCATAGTTACCCGCGCAGAGCGAGGACAAGGTGGCACCGCTCCACCAACCAGCTCAACACGGAGTCATCCCCTCTCGCAAACAGGAAAGTTACATTCAGCAGCACTGAGTGGATGTTAGAGAGCACAGTGTGAGGGAGGGAGCCCTGTAGCCTGTGTGACAGTGGTATGCACATGTACAAACAGACAGAAGCACACAGCCCTGTACACTGCACATGAGACAAGCACATTTACCAAGGCAAACTTTGCTGAACTGTTTTTCTCCATCTTGGCTCCCTGTCGTATTCCCCAGAGCTCTGTCGATCATGTCCTTACTTTATGCAGCAGTGCCTTACTCTAAAAGATGTACGAATGGAGGATGCTGCTCTCTCATAAACTTTCCTCTCTTTCATTGCCTCGCACTCTGACATTTTGAGTGTTTCTTGGATTTTTATTTATTTTTTACATTTATTTTTCTGTGACATGCCAAGGGAGTGTGATATTTGGATGTGACTGTTTAAGATTAATTGTTTAAAAAATGAGTAAAACAACATCTTCATAAATGTAAAGTGAATGGCAAAGTATTATGTCAATCATGTTTTGGGTTCTTTTTAAAAAGAGAAAAAAAAAAAACTTTGCACAGAAGACACGAGATACAAGGACAAGTATCACCACCAGTCTATACAAATAACAGTAATAATGAAAAAGAACTGAATTTTACAAATGATCATTTATAATGTTAGCATAGGGAGGATGGACTTGGAATTTCCTCTATGGTGGCCAGACTGTATGATGTTGAATAGGTATTGTGTATAATAATGGGTACTGTATCTGGCTGGTCTAGATAAAAGACAAAAGATACATATATAAGTATATTAAAACATTGGTGTATGTGTACTAACTATGTAAGTAAGTCATATGTCACATGACTTTTTACAAAGCATTTGGGTGTTGGCTGCAAGTTTTTACATTAAAAACCTGTGTCATCACACCTCTCCCTATTTAGTATGTCAAGGTTTGGGCCATACTATATCCCTCGGAAAAAGGGAATAAACATTTTTGTGTGGGAATCGTGTGTTTCCAAGCTGTTTTTTTTTTTTACAGTGTGCCTCAACATCAGCCATGCCAAGTGTCCACTGCAGCAGAGAGGGACACATGAATCGAGATGATAAATATTTGATGCCTGCTGCACACTATTTATAAGATTTGCACTTCTGTGAAAGCTGCACAACGGCTGTGGAGCCGAGTGGACTCCCGGGAACATGACAGCCCGTATGTGATGCTGAATTTAAATAGTGCTGTGCTGAAGTACAATATATAGGACAATCCACTAGGGGGAGACATAACTAACTCATAGTCACTTGAACTACAGAGAGAATGCATGCACTTGAAGAGAAGGGCATAGTTGAAGCAAGTTTAGTTGTCAAATTCCCTCAGACATTTTATATATTTGAAAGATGAACATTGATACTGTTGATAAGCATTTTTTTCTAATTTAATCTTTTCTGTGTATGTCGAAGGATACATATCGTTGAAGTTTAAATACAAAATTTGATATATGCATTTGGCATTCTGCAAGGCCCATTATAAATTTTAGGCAGTTATTTTAAAATATTGTCTCATACTATTTCCCTTTGCCACAAATGTTGCACACTCTTGCAGTGCCACTGAAGCAGTGTCTGCAGTAGAAACATCATCCCAGATTTTCTTGTCAATGTGTGTCTTCGTCGTTATTTATAGCAGGTATAAAATCGGAATGTGTGCAAATTTTACAGCAAAATATATATTTCGGTCTGCTTGAGTGTGTAACCATTATTCAGTCAAACTAACTACATTTGCTTAGCTCAGAGCCTCAGGCCTCAGCCTGTCTTACAGATTGACCCGGACAGCCAAACTAGCTTACATTTAGAATGGAGCAAAGTGTGTAGTGTCTTATCAGCACTTCTGACTGAGGAGGGAAAAACTGCTTTGACACGACTAAGGGGAAAATTTCACTCCACGGATATTCCACTGGGCTATATGTTTAAGGCATAAGTTATGTTTGGTAAAATGGGTTTTGAAGTATGTAGAAAGCTAGTCTGCAAAAAAATGGTGTTATGAATACAATTATTAGTTGAAATAATGCCTCTTTTCAATATTTTTAAAGTTTATTTGAATATGTATTTAAAATAATGGCCTCATATAAAACAGTATTACAACAAAGAACATATTGTGTATTTAAAATTCAACCTTAATATGCATGTTACATAATTTTCCTTTCAAGGTACCTACTAAATACTTATTAACCCTAAAGTTATTTTCTACACCAATGTCAACACAGATTTAACTGCTCGTGTATAGCTTTCTTTCTTCCCTCTCCAACAAATGGGCAGTTGCAGCCAAGCTTAATGCAGCCCACTCTCTGCAGCTCGGAGAAAACACTTAGCCTATTGACACAGACTGCGAGAATGGCTTTAGGCTTTTCCAGCACACAAATAGTTTACCAGTGGGCTTCCTTGTGCAAAATTTCTTTATCGAAAAACCCAGATGGCACCGTCATTGCTTGTTGGCAGGTTTGTTTAAACAATCACTCTTTGGCGTTACTACTTTTTCAAAAGGAGAACAAATGTCATCTGGCAGATGTAATCGAAAGACACAGACAAGTGACAAATAAAACAATGTCATTCATATTGGCGCAACACAATACTCTGCTGGTCCAAGGGTGGAAATGGTTTTGACATGTATCCAAAGATGTGATTGAAGGAAGTCTGTCTGAATACAATACAGGTTCACATCTCTTTCCCCTAGCCGTGAAGTACAGAGTGCAGTAGTCAAGGAGCAATTCTGCAAATCACTACATTTATTCACTTTGATCATGAGCGCCTCCCATAGAGGTGTATCCTTTGCACCACAAAAAGAACTGCTGCAGACTGGATTTGTCAGGATGTAACTAAACAGCAGAAGTACATTTTTGATTCATGATACATTGCACAATTTGATCTTTGACATGTGGGAATCATTTTTTTAAATCTTCCCTACGAGCTTGCCCTTTTCGCCATGTTCTCAAAATGTTCAAATTAACATTCTCAAAAGCACCATTCGTTCAAGTACTTTACAGCATTGATTTTTTTCTTTTACAATGCACCTTTTTGATTTGATATTGCTTCACCCACATAGAACATAAGGCTGTGTTTTGTAGTATTTTGTTGAATAACTGAATCAATCAAATGCAAATGTTTTTTACCTACTGCTTTGTGACACAATGACTTAAAAAAAAACACTTTTAAAATAATAGCATTTAAAACTACATTGCAGCGATAAACATGAAAAACTTTCAAGTTGGGAATACAAGGCCTCCCAGAGAGGTGAACATCCCAAAGAGAAAGTCACTGATCAAGGAATGAACCTGCAGCCTTCCCATTTCCTTTAGAAGCAGGAGGTATACGCCCCACTGGCTCTGCCCTGCCGCCTGCTGACTTCACTCCTGTACTGCGGGCTCTGAGCCACAGTGATGCTGATGAGATATTGCAACAAAGAACGCCCATGGAGAAGACAGACAGCTCAGGTTTGTTGATATCAAACAAAGTACAATAGATGTGTGCAGGTAACCATCCTCAGTGCTCTGGAGGTAAACAACAGGCTGCAGTATTTGAGCTTGCTACTTGCAGTATCTCAGTCTCCAGAACTTCCATCTGAACTGTCTTCTCCTGTTGCTCTCCAATCTTTCCTCTTCTTTTTCTTCGAGTCCGGCTCAGAGTCTGAGGGTTTGGCAGAGGACTGCTTCCGTTTCTTTCTCCTGTAAGAGTGTCTGTCTTTGTCTTTCTCACTGTCACTGTCCACTGAACTGCTGTCAGAATCCCTACATTTTTTCACACTTTTCTTGTTTTTATGTCGACTTTTGGACCTTTTTCTATGTCTCTCTTTAGCACCACCACTGTCATCGCTTCCACTGCTACGGCATTCAGTTTTTGCTTGTTTGCTTTCCTCTGATTTTTTCTTCTTTTTCTTTTTTTTCTTATGAGAGGATTTTTTGGAACGCTTTGATAGTTTTGCTTCTTTGCCAGACTTTGATTTTTTTACTTTTGTCTGGACCATTTTCTGTGAATCACTGGAGTCACTAGAAAAATAAATGAATATTTTATTAATGGCACACTATTAACTTTCCAAATCAATTACTGGGACAAAAAATATTTACATTGCTTCACCTGTCACTAGTGAACTCCTCTGGGTAGAGCTCTTTAAAGCCACTGTGTCCCCATCTGTAAAACAATACATAAGATGAATTACCTTATTCATTACATTATATTATTTAAAATGCTAAAGTGCAGATTCAGTGTTGTACCTGTCTGGATCCTTAGCTTCAAACTCATACAGTTGTTTAGTCCAGTATCGAGTCTCTCTGTCATCATGCTCTGAAACTCTGCTTCGGGTGATGTGTCTGGATGGATCTGATTCTTCATCACAGTGCATGCGCCCCCTAGAAAACAACCATCAACACTCAATGAATCAGAGAGATACATGCGGACAACCATTCTCTAGTCCTTCTACATTATAAGAGCAAATCCCACAGGAGCTGGACCGTGTGGCCTTTACATTCAACCGGTTTAAATTAAGCTGGGACATTCACAGGTCCTACCTCATACGGACAGCTGCTGACAAATGTTTGCGTTGGGGCGTTTGTAGCTCCCATTCTCTCATTTTCCACATCTCCGTCTCCTCCTGGATCTGCAATGGTTAAACAACAGTAAGTACCACCTATAATTCTTTTAATGAGCTACTACTGCATATTGCTGTTTATTACAAATGAATTATGCCCATACACGTGTGCACTATCATAGCACATAGAATTATTCATTTGTGTTTTATTAACAAAATGAAGTACAATATGTCCCCTCCATTTGCACATTGCACCTTTAAAATGGCAATACAGTGTCAAAGTGGAGTAACAATTAGACCCCCACAGTGCACTAAGAAGCATCAAAAATATTAAACTCTGCCATTTTAACGACAGATTCACTATAGCCTACTGTTTTGTACATTATCAGGACGTTTAAATAAAAAGACAAATACTATTTTCATAAGAACATCACAACAAACGAACCTTGTTGTGTGCATCTGTGTGTCGGATCACGTTCCTCAACAGCGTCTTTCCCATCGGCTGTCTCGACATCTTTCTACCCGGAGGAGATATGCAAAAATGAACTACGCAAAAATAAGAGTGAATATACACTTTGATATCGTTATTACAGCTTGAGGTAGTAGTTCAAACTCATACAGCTCAGCGCATGGACTACAGCCATCTGTTAGCCTAGCACCTTAGCTTGTATATTTGTGTGAAATCATGAATATCTAGCCGCAACATATAAACCATCTAGTTTGCAATGACTGATAAAAAAGTTTCGAATGGTTCATACCTTGATAATATATTATTAAATACGATAATTTAAAGTAAAATAAAACGTCCTAAAATTTCACCGGCTACTTCCGCCTTTAGTCCGCGCGTACGTGTGACGTACACGATGACGTATGCACTGGAGAGGTCCTCAAAAACATTATTCAAGGATTTAATAAAAATGATTTCCTTCTACTTCACGGCTTGGTGAGCAGCCAGCTGCCTGGTTATGGAGTGATTTTCTCTTGCCCTTAGTGCCTGGCTTGGGGTTGCTGTCATAATGAGGTTCTCTAATGTTGTAAGCCCATGTTTATTATTATTATTCTTTATTTTTTGTTATTGGTTTTATTGATTTGGCTTCCATTGGTATACACGTTTGTCGCATTACAAGTCACATTGTACAGTCCAGACACTATATGAAGGAATATTATTTCCACTCTCTTAGGCCTGCCACGATAATTACTATATCGACATCGTTCTATATATAAAGGTTGGAGCAATATTTTTGGGGGGTCAGTATTTATCATGTTTACATTTTCTTCGCACTACTGGAAAATGTGGGGTTATTTTTGGCTATATGATAAGATTTGAGCCAAAGAAGGCTGAATTAATAATACATATGACTCATTACACATGTAAACTAAGTACTAGAGTGTTTCATTCTGCTATTTATTTATTGCAGCTCATGATTTTTTTTAACATTATTGTGAATTTAGAATACTTTTTGCATTTTAAATCTGCTCTTGGGTTATCGTTTATCATCTATATTTACTGCAGCAATATACTGAACTTCAGAATATGTTATCGTGACAGGCCTTCTAGCTGCTGTGGGAGACCCTGGGCTGAGAAGTTTGCCATATATTGATGACCATTAATATCATAAATGGGCTTCTTAATGTAAGTATCTTGTTTTAAAAGTGTCCTTGAAGTCTCCTTTTTGCCTGCAGCTATTTTTGTCTTGCCTTCTCTTTACCTTTGTATGTTTACACTTTAACAGTAACTGCACATGATCTGTCTCATTCAATTAGTTGTAATTAACACAGGAAGGATTTAGGAAGCCTTTGAATAACCCTTTGAATTCCCCGTATTGTATAGTAATTAATAAGCTATGCAATGTAGGCTAATTTGTGTAAGTAAATCCTTGTTGAAAATACTAAACATCCTGTATGCAAATATGTTAAGTCTACAATGTGCAATATGGTTATAAGTAAAAATTACTTTCAGTATAATAATATTCAGCAGACAGCAGTTATTTTAGAGTGATATGACACAATGATGATAAAACTATTGCAGTGTAGCATCTTTGTTTACAGGATTACTCTTTATTAAGATGTCTGTAAGACATGATACAAATCTTGAAATGACAGTGACTAATGCAAAGTGTCAATAGTCAGGCTCACTTCTTTTGAGGCAAATATCAGTGGCAGAGGGTATTTGAACTGTATTTGACAACAGAATGGATGAGAGTCTCAGCGGTGAATCTTATCGCCCTGTGCTGCTCTGAGCATATCTCTTTGAGGTCACTGAAATAAGAAATTGGATGGGTAAGTCTTTTTGAGCTGCTACATTCACACTCTATGCAAACAATGTGCCCTTCTTTTGGAACTCATTTGATTTACAAATTGCCTGAGTACATTGTCCCTGTGCCCAAAGGACTGCCCTCTCCAAAGCTCTGAGATGACTTTACTTTGAGTCTCCAACTCAGTATTTTATTTAGAATAATGATCAAATTCACCTATTCCCTCAATCAAAACTTTGAGAATTTGTGGAAGCTGTAGTTTGTCATTGCTATTCTATTGAATATTACAAATGCTTTACTTTAACTCAGAATGTCGATCTAGAATCAGTATCTGCTTGTGCTTTTCAGTATCATAGTCTGCTGTGAGTTGAAGAAAAGTTATTACTCAAGCAAAAAAAACTCCTTCATGTTTGCTAGTGCCACTACCAGCACCTTTGCAAATGCTTCTTATATGTTAGGAGCAGTGCCACACCACCACTAATACTTGCTGCCCCCTTGCCCTCAGTATCAAAATCAATGTAATATGTCAGGATATAATTTATAAGATAAAATATAATAATAGATAAATATATAGTACATGGTGTTCTGGTTTAAACAATATTGTTTTATTTATATATATATATATATATATATATATATATATATATATATATATATATATATATATATATATATATATATATATATATATATATATATATATATATATATATATATATATATATATATCTGTAGGTTGTATGTAATCTGCATTACAGTCCAGAAGAAGAGGGCGGAGGAAGGACTTTTTCCCACCCAGTCTCAGTGTGAAAGAAGAGAGCTGTGGGGGAGGGGATACCTACCCAGACACAACCATGTCTGACATCCACGCGTGCTGAAAAGAAGCAGAGCTGCTACAAAGACACCGCGACCAAGCAGAGGACAGAGAGACGGGGGAAGGGTGGGTGGGGATCGATGTGTAAAAGATGCACAAGGGCTGCATCTCTCAGAGTCCAGGAGAAACAAAAAAACATTGTGTTGTGAAGGGAGGCTGAACCACCAGGCGCGAGCAATGAGAAGCCGCTGAGCACAGCCCTCCTCCTTCTGTCTCCCTGCGTGAGTCCGCCTCTGCCAGCTGATCCCGAGCCCTGCGATGATTTAGAGGTATGCGTTATGGCTTTTCATTAGGATTTGGGTCTTTTGTATTGAATATGCTTCTGCAGAGGATTTGAACATGCTGTTACTTGTGATTGAACACAGTGTGCGGCGTGCAGACTCCCCTCCCTGCTGCCCCTGGCTGTGTTTGGGCTATGGTCCTGACTCAGAAGCAGAGCATCACCCAGATGCAGCTCTGTGGATGTAGCGGAGGTTAAGCCTGTGACAAGCAGCATGGGGGCCAAACAGATGAAATGGTAAGTGCTGTTTGTTCATTGCTATGGCTCTGCCTGCTATCATTCTTGTCTGATGCCGAGTGCCACATGTGATAGGCCTAGCAGCGGATCATCTTAATAAGCAGGTGCTGTCTCTGTGATAAAGGTGCATTCCCCATGACAACATGACGTTAATGCTCAAAGCTTATTGTTCAGTGTTCAGAGCAGGAGGTGTGGGTGTGTCCCTGCATGTTTCTGTGCAAGCTCAAGGCTGCTATTGCCTAGCAACGGCCAACTTCCTGTAGCAGATCATCCATTTTATCCAAGAATTAAATTAAATCAATTATTAGCCTACATTGCTTTATTAAAGGAGAACTTCCATCCATTATTTATTAATTCAGCGACATATCTGTATGGATTGTAGTGTGTTGTGTTACAGATAAGTGGGTAACATCAACAGTACACATTTATTGAGTTGAAGCCTGAGACTATCTTGAAAATGTCATCGTCTGCAATGGCAAGATTAGTTGTTGGCTTTGATCCCCTTTAGACAAACACTAAGGAAGAATCAATGCAGCAGGAGATAAGATGCTCACCTCTTGCTTTAACATGACCCACTGCAATTAATCTTGTTGAAAACACAGCAAGAACATTCTGCAGGAGGCATCTTAAAAGTTGGATTTCTGCTTTTTTTCTTTGTAAGTATCATGGAAATCTATTGATAAACTTGTACCAGTTTGGTTGTTTAAAGACAGAGATCAGCAAAAATAACAGTGCATCTGTTTTGTGCTAGGCATGAGCTGTTATTAATTTTGCAGACTAATGCCTTTGGATAAGTAGAAAATCCTATTCGTCAACATCTGGATCTCACTGCATATGTTTGCTCTTGACATGTTAAACTGTGCAAATGCCTAGGCCAGCAGAGATTTCAAGGCTTTCTAAATTTAGCCTCAGACGGATACTTACCACTTATGTATTTGTAGCTTGAAGACCAGGGATAGGATTTTCTGTTCCACTCTGTACATTCACTTGTTTTCCATTTAGAAATCAAACTACAAGGGACTTTCCCCTCTAAAACAGAATAATGCTTTAAGGCACAGGGCATACTGGCTGCATAGTCTTTCTTTAAACAAAACCAAGTGGAGATGACAGCTGCTGGGGGTGCTTTTTCTGAACTTACAAAACACAAGCTGCATAAACCATTCACAAAGCGTGCTGCATAATGTTTTGAAATTATAGCCAAAGGGGGAGCAAACTATGTCAAGAATTTCCTGCGTGAAACATGACAGAGAGTTGCATGGATTCCTTCTTGGACTGTGGTTTTTGAAAGAATATCTAAATATATATTATACTTACAAATTGTTCACGAGTCAATGGTACACAAAGTTACAAATGAATGCTAAAAATGTTTATCTCATGTTTTGCCTATGTGGTGTAAGGTACTACTCTGTGTGGCTCCGCAGGGTACTATTTCTGTATTTCTTTTTTATGTACCTTGGTCTATTTATGTCATATCTTCAGGCAGGAAATGCAAATGCACTGACTGCTGCTTGTACCCACCATCTGTTTCAGCCTCTCCTCAGCCAGCCCTGCGCACTCTCCCAAAGAGGAGTATGTTATCACCCAAACCATGGATGGATCGAAAGACGAAACGGCCAATGATATCTCTGAGGTCCAAGGGGAATGTCACGAGGACCAATCAGAAGTGACAGAGAAGAAGTCGGCTGCAGGTTGGGACACATAACACAGTATAGAATACATACTGTGGATACTAGTACTACTAAAAGCAAAGCAAAAGGTGAATTCCTGGTTTATGCGTTATACAGTGTTAAAAGTATATTAGATAAGACCATAAGCTGGTTTGTCAATGTTGATTTCTCTCTGACCAGTTAGAGAAAATAATAAAACAACCACAAACGGGAAAGTGAGCATGATGTAATCTTCACTCAAATGCCAATAGTTGATTCTGAGAACAAAATATTAACTTGCCTAACAAAAATCGCCCACTAACAAAGACCTTTTACTGTTTATTTTACCTTTTGTATGTCTTGTTATGCCTATTTGGCATTTTTATCAACAATAATACACAAAATATTGCCACAGTAGTAACAACTAATTACATCTTCATAAATACTCCACCTCTTTCATTAACTGTTGTGTGTTTTTATTTCAGAGGAGGTGCTGCTTTGTGGCTTGTGCCCATCCCTGGGGCAGGAGGGGCAGGAGGGGGGACAGGAGGGGGACAGATCCTGGGTGGAGCAGCTGGATGCCCACCAGGAGCAGCTGGAGAAGGAGATGCATGAGGCGCGGAGGATGGTGTTCCGCCTTCAGGTATTTGAGCAACTAAAAGACCCAAACTAGTTTTCTTACATGATCAAAGCGTGAACTCAGCCTCTGCAGCGTCAGTCTCACGTACTACAGAGTTATTTAAAAACCTTGAATGTTTTACGCATTAAAGTTTTATCCAAAAGTCATGGGGACATTGCAATTCTGAATTAAAACTTGACTCTTTTCCTCTCAATAGTACATATGCTTACTACATTAATCAGTTGCTCATGGTGGATTCCTGAAGTTAATTAAAAAATATATGAGATCTATTAGGTTATTGTTAAATTACACCATTTTCACATGTTACTTGACTCTTTGGAATTAAAAGCTTTGCCGTCTACATTCATTATAGAGTAATTTGCCTACTCTGTATCATGGCCATGGGATGACCACCTACACATAATCCTTTCTATCCTTGCATAGAAAAGTCAATAAAAATTGACTTTGACCTTAAGGCTCAATCAATGGATGTCTGATTTTTAAAACTTTCTCCCGATATGGCCTTGTTAATCTCCCCAGGGAAGTTCTCCGTAATGCTTTGGAAATTCATGCCTAACTGGTGCTCTGTCAGATATTCTCAAGTAATTACAGACCTGTTTTGATTTGTCTCACTATGAAGCCTGACACAGCCGTAATTGTTCTGCCCCTTTTGTTTCTCAGCTGTACGTGTTATGTCATAATGTATAGAATATCATTTACTGACTGTCGGCTAAATGAATGTGTTTAATCATACTCGTGTATCAAGTTTCTTTGCTTTTATGGAGCTACTCTTATCTATACAGTATTCATTATTGTAAGGCTATGATACTCAAACAAATATTATTAAACCAGTGAAATGCAACTACAGCATTATGCAAATCATGTTTTATTTTAATTTGTATTTTGGCTGCTTTAGGCGTACCCCGAGGCTCTGAATCACCACCACATGTCACAATTTATACAGACCAGTTCTGTTCACAGTAATAATGCAAGGCCAAAACAGTGCATTGAGTTAGTGCACTTGAGCTTGAGGTCAATTTAATGTGGACCCAGTAATGTTGAACTTAAAGGTACCCTATGTAAGTTTTTGAGTTTCGTGAAATGTTTTGCCTGGAATGCTCCACTGTATAGTTTTCATAGCTTATCTGTTTCGATGGAAAAAAAAAACAGGTGACTCTACTAGTCTGAGTAAAATTCCAAATCTATAGAGAAGTGGTATCTTTGAACAGTAAATACACCATTAATTGAATAAATAAGAGATTGATATTTTAATGCCATATCATAGAACATTCCAGGCAAAGCAGCATCGTCTACTTTTAGTGGATCCCTCTGCCACAAAGGTTACATAGTGCACTTTTAAATAATTAATCATTGACTTTGCAGCTTGTGTGTGTGTACATTTGCACAACAATTAGTCAGGTCGTTAGTGGTGGTTTTATTGATTTTTGTGATTATGTCAGTAGAAGTTGTTGAGTGTAGATATCTATCACGGCTTTGGACATTTTAAATCCTCTTTACAAACACTGTGTTTGTTTTCACAGGCTCTACTGCTTCACGGCTCTCTCCCTGAAGAGGACCAGGAGGGAACCACAAGCTACGGAGATAGCCGAGCCAACACTGAACAGCAACTGGTACAGCGCCATCTCTCTGTCAATTTAATTAAATGCGTTTTAGGGCTGCGCGATATTGGAAAAATATTGTGACATCCAATATGCCTGTTCATTACGATGATAACAATATTATTGTGACATTTGAATATATTTTAACACCATTATTTCAGTTATATTAAAACAAAAAAGTTGTATAAAAACTGAACGGAAACAAAACCTAAAGACTAAATCAACTCTAATCTTTCTGTGATATATTGTGTAGCCCTTATTTGTTGTCACTACCCAAAATTAGATGCGCGATGATGTTTACAACGATCGCCTTCCCCTTAGTTATACACAGTACAGCTGAATCTCTCTGATCGTGTAGCCTTAGCTGTCATGGAGACCACACAGATCACACGTGCTACTTATTCAGTTTTTCTTTGAAGGTTTTAATTCGGAGCCGTTTGGACCAAAGTGTGGAAGAGGCCCTTGATCTTAAGGTACAGTACACAAATCTGAATTTACATTATTGAGATGAGAAACAATGTTATTAATTACTATGATTTTGATGATTGATGATTTTAGAGGGAGCTTCTTAGACACAAACAGGAAGTGCGCCACGTTCAGGCCATCAAGGTATAGTGTCCTATTCTACTATATTCATAAGGCCTCCTGTTTGTGAGTAAAACAGATGAAACTATATCATTTAATAAGTCCCCTGATATTTTGATATATTACGGGGTGATATTTGATCTGTAAATATTCATGTCTTCTTGAGAATATGGTGATGGTCACATGCTGTCAATAAGGCAGCTGTATGAGGACCATCAGTATTCTGGTCTTCTGCTGCTTCCATTTCTTTGATGTATCCTTGTCTCATTAGGATGCTCTGCAGCAGCGCCTGGCAGTGCAGGAGGACACAGTGTTGCAGCTCAAGCAAGAGCTGCTCAGGTGCACCATGGCCAAAGATCAGCTGGAAGGGGAAAATGTGAGATAAGTTATGATATCCGTTTGCTACGGTACTATGTGTCCTGACTGACCGCAGGCTGCAGCTAATGTGAAAACAATGGTGCCTTCATTCTTCAGCGTGATGTGTTGTGTTTGCAGGCAGAGCTCAAACACAAATTGAGTGAACGGAGCAAATTACTGAGCGAATATGAGGTATTGTCCTTTATTATTTATACCTCGGTGTACTCTCAGGGTACACACGTGTATTTATGTGTGTGCTGCTGATGATTTATGGCATTCATTGGACTTGTCACATCTGCAGCAGGTCGGGAGGAGGGAGCGATTAATGCAGCCACAGAAGCCTGATGAAGCCCCATATAAAGCACATGAAGTCAACCTTGGACGGGTACAAATGTTAACACTTCCTGTATAAAAACATATTTAATGGTGGATGTTTGGTGGAATTTCCTTTTACCCACTCTGTGTGTCTGACTGAAATTAAAGGTACTGTGTGGCTTGTTCACAGGGGGAGGAGTTGCAACTCGTGAGAGAAGCTCTGCGCAGTTTGCGGGACAGTTTCTCTGGTCATGACCCGCAGCATCACACGTTGGACACTTTGGAGCAGGGCGTGGCCAGTCTCATGGACCGCTTACACTCCCTGGACACCCAGCTTAGACAGGACAGAGGGGTACATAGTTCACATGTTCCCCTCTGAGCAGAAATCCGCTCAGAGGTGTGTTGATTCTGAGTAATAACCCTCTTTTACAGGAGGATTTCAAATCTCCAGGACGCAGAGCCAATTCCACAGACCGTGACTCCTGGCCACAAGGCTCAAGTGAGGCAACTCAAATCTTAGTTTTGTTGAATTTATTACCTCCTGCCACATCTCATCTGACTGTTAAATCAAATACGCTTTTTAATTACACCCCATTGTGTTCAGGGCATTATTGACTTTGAATCTACTGCCTTTGAAGAGTGGGAT
Source organism: Periophthalmus magnuspinnatus (assembly GCF_009829125.3). Classification (NCBI taxonomy): domain Eukaryota; kingdom Metazoa; phylum Chordata; class Actinopteri; order Gobiiformes; family Gobiidae; genus Periophthalmus; species Periophthalmus magnuspinnatus. The sequence continues at coordinate 7,560,891 of NC_047138.1, forward strand.
TGAGAAAAGCTATGTCTGCTGTTTTTTATAATTATTCTCAGAAATGGCACACTCCCAAAGCAGCCCGGGGTTGGACACAGCTGTCTCCACCAAAGTGCTCTACTTCACTGATCGCTCGCTCACCCCCTTTCTGATTAACATCCCGAAAAGGTAATTTTACAATGTCCCGATGGTTATTGTTTTTGCTTGATATATATCCATATGCCATTTGAGATGAATCATGTTTAGTAAAAGCTGCAGGCTGAGGGCACTGGGTTAGAGCCTTGTATGACCAGAACTATAAATGAGTGCTTCTATGGTCTGGCTCTTTAAATGTTTATGCTGGAGGAGCTTAATGTGTATGTGGGCGTGTGCTAGTACATGTGCACTGATAATGAATGATGGCTTGTACTCACAGGCTGGGTGAAGTGACACTGAGGGACTTCAAGGCCGCTGTGGACCGACAAGGCAGTTTCAGATACCACTTCAAAGCCCTTGACCCAGAGTTTGGCACCGTCAAAGAAGAGGTAGGAAAATTATAGCAGCTACTTCTTCTCCGCTCAAGTTCACTAGGCAAATAAATGCCAACTATGGGGTATAATATGCTAATAATAGTCTCAGTGTGTCTACCCTATACTTCAAAACACTGCTGAAGAACTCATTTACATCCCAAAGACACTGATATCACCGAGTTCTCATTTTCAGTTAGTGTCTGGATCTTTGTTCGTTATTCATGTATATTTCTTCTCTGATATGTAAATGGTGAATGTTCCATGTGTAGGTTTTTCAAGATGGAGCAGTTGTGCCCGGCTGGGAGGGGAAGATTGTGGCGTGGGTTGAAGAAGACCATGGAGAGAGGAGGTAGACGGCAGAACTATACGCCTCTGAAAAAAACTCACTGGACTGAACACATGAAACCACTATAATATTATTTGTGATTGTGATTTAACAATGCTTTAAGAAATACAAGACAATGACCTGGGACCAATGGATGTAACCTGACTTTTAAAAATGAAGTGCTCAAACTCACTATTTAATACAGAATGGCATCAAATGTATTTTTATTGTATATTCAGGCAAAGCACATCTCACAACGTTCGCCATCTCATATGCATTAAGATAATGATTGTTAAATTGTTCATAATGCAATATGTGAAAGTTTGACAAGGTATTTTACATGACAACATCGCCACTCAAATCTTGTATAAGCTCTTAAGTGCAAAGTTTGCCAAGCTTACAATAATGTTTACTGTTTTTCCACATGTTCACGTTGCCAAATGGTGTTCCATGTTTAAATTAATAAACACAAATGACTGCATGGATCAGTTGTTGTCGGTTATTGCCTAATTATACAGTCATGTGAACCGCTGCATCTCTACATCATTATGCAGCCCACCCCTACACCCACAGCATCACAGACAAACTATACATGTATCATTGTACTAATTAGGTAAATTATTGCAGTAAATAGGCTTTGATGACCCATAGCAGGATTTTGACTTCAGGAAATGGGTACACTGCAAAAATAAGAAAGTTAGGAGTATTTCAGTATTGAGTATATTTTATTCACATGCCAAGAGATAAAGCAATATCATATATCAACATTATATTTCACAAAAAAAATGTAATTATATATTAGTATCTGTATGTCTCTATGGAGATATTATTTCTTTGACTTGAATGTTTGACAATGAACTTATCTATCTTGCATTTATTGAATAAGGAGTTTTTAATGGTAAAAATATCTTGAAAAACACACTGTCTTATTGTCTGTGTAATCTCTCAGGGCGTCCAGGTATGATCCAAGCCAACCAGAACTGAAGAAGTGGATTTGAATGTTTCTTTTACAATTCTTTCTTATTGTGAGTGGGGTTGCCTCTCAACAGATCTTGGCCCGGTGGTAACACTGCATGTTTTCATGGAGATAGATATGTTTAATGCAAAACTGTGGAACATTCCAGCAAAGAAATAGCATCATGGAGATCAGCATGTGGTGGACCTTTAATCATAAAAGTTACAAAAACTGCAATTTCCTTTAGGAAGCCAATTGAAACTCTGCTTAAATATAGTAATAAAACGTAAAACTATAAAATGTTTACTCTCATTGTCAGTTGTCTTTTCTTCTTGTTAAATACAGCAGTTGCCGAATCTTCATCAACAAGATTAGGAAAATCCAGGAGCAAATGGTACACATCTTCCACTTCCAATAAGACATCATCCTTGCAAGAGAGAAACAGGTTCATCCCAGATGCCACATACAGACGACCCACACAAGCAAAACCAAAAGCACTGAGGGCGATAATGTATTTTTCATGAGCTCACACGATGCTCTGACATTCACTGGACTGTGGAGCCAGACGTTCATTATAACGTTGTTCAAGGTTGTGTGAAAGTACTAACCTTGGAGATCCGCAGTTGGCATTCTGACATATTAGAAACCTTTGGCAGCTCCACTGTCAGGTCCACACAGCGAGGAGCGCCTGCTGCATCAGGCCTCACCTCGAGCAGGTACTTCGGCCTCTGTGGCTGTACAAGTGTGGAGGAGATGACTTGGATCAAGTTTTTTTTTTTAGGCTCCGCAGGTTTAGGAGCAATGAGGATCTCCTCTTCTTTCTCTGTATGTAGGGAAGAGATTTTCTGCAGGAGGGAAGCTGGTGTTTGACAGGCTGAGAAAATAGACAAGGATAATAATAATATTATAATAGGAGTTTGGATGGTAAATCTTTCCTTCGGCATCATCATTCTAACACCATAGCAAATAAGCAGTGGCGGAAGGAGTTCTGCAGAGTTGTTATCAAGTAAAAGTACAATTACATGGGTAAAAATATACTCGATTACAGGTACAAGTACTGCTTCCACAATTGTAAAACTTCTACTCAGAGTACTAGTGACTTTAGCAGCATTTTAGATCAGCATTATATATAAATTAAACAGTTTAAAGCTACATTTAATTATGAAAGTAATTACCATAGATACTTTCCACCACTGAAAATAAATTAGTCAAAAATATATACAAATCATATAGCCCACTAATTTATTACTAGGGAAACTGACATTATTAAACTGACACTGCATTATGTCTAATTATAAAAGTATATATTTTTATACTGTATTTAATTAAATATTTGGTTTCAGTACTATAGTGTAACTAGGGATATGTTGTAACCCTAGTTTCCAGGCTGTTCTTAAAATATACACTACTGATAGTACAAATAATACAGAATACAGATCTAGCAGTCTTGGCCTTTTTTCTGCATTACAAAACGCTGTATTACACTGGAATGCAAAAGGTACACAATAACAACCACTGAAAGAGTTTCTATCACTTGTGTAATACCTATTTCTCCTCCAATGTCTTCTTTATTGTCCACACTAGGCCACTGTTGAAATCCAAGGCGATGGTACAAGTCCTGTGTGGTACTTCTGGGGCTAACAGGAGTATACTGTTGAGATAACTTGAGGTTGTGCTCCTGCTGTACAAAGTTCAAAAGGAGCATGTAGAGCTGGTTCATCTCTGTTTTACTGGGCTTACACTCCTTCAGCAGCCTGGGATTTACTGCGACATCTAGCACGGAGTAGGGTCCTGCAGGTGAATCCACACAGGTTTAGTAGTCATATCAAACACTGTACTTATAATGCAGTGTGGCTGTGTCTCTTTCTTTACCTTGACCTCCTTTATCCTCTGTTTCTAGTTTACCGGCGCACAAGGGTAATGGCTTTCCAGGGTGCTGGGGAGCTGGCACGCGTTTCCAGCTACACAGGTTGATGTAGAGCAGCCCTCGATTTGGTTCCTGTTGAGGCCACAGATGTTGTATCGTAAATAATTGGTGAAACATACAATTTCAAACCTATAAACAAGAGACAGATGAGACAGCTCCATATGGGGCTCACTTGGAACACTTCATGCTTTTTACAGCCCTATCATAAAAACACTCTGCCATTTAAATCTCTCATCAACACAGGAGCACAGGCAAGTGATTAATACACTAGAGCCTAATGCCTTCATGACATGTTTAGGTGTAGATCCTAATAGTGTGCTGCATTGTGTTGAGGCCTGCATATTCTTCTAGGAGAGAAAATATAGTATTCTTGGGTTTTAGCTTCCTAATATGCAACATTACAATGAATTTCAATGATTTTAGATATATATTATATTGTTAATTATTGATGCTATGGTCCTAAGTGTTCATTATTCTGAAATTTATGGATAAACTGTCAGAGATGATGGTAAAATATAAAAAATAAGTAGAAATGCATCTGCAGGCATCTGTACTTTGTTAGGCCCTATATAGTGCATTCAATCAATATTTCACAACCTTTTTCAAAAAGCTATTGTCTAACAAGGGAAAATATAATTGCCTTGTACTAAGATGCAAACCGTAATGAATACTTTATAAGGGCATCTAACTTTCTTTTAAGAAAACCTCTGGGGGCCCCTCTGCAGTGACCCCTGTGAGGGCCACTGCACTGGAGAAACATAGGTCTACACACATAAGTAGTATTTAAAATGTTGATTAAAATACTTTGCTGTACCTTTTCAAGCAAATAATAGGCTACAGTCGACACCTTGGAAGAAATCAATAAATCCTTTGACTAATGCAGTGTGACAAACTGGATATATGTTGTTCTCTGGTGCCTTTTACGTTTCATTAGGTTACTGGAATGTGCATGTTAATGTACATTTAGAAAAGATAACATAATTGGTCAATCCATATTAAATCAAGTGTAATCAGGATTACTGGACCCAAAAGTGCTATCAAACTGTTAGCTTCAAACACGTGGGCGACTGTACTTCCAGCTCACCAGGATGTCGGTGCAGATGCAGGAGTGGAGCTCAGGCGCAGCGTTAAATTCTGCTCCTTCTTTCATTTGTTTGTCTATAAATTTGCGATATGCCTCTGGATCATCTCGACAAAGATCATCCAACATCGTCCAGAACTGGTTTACTTGCTGCAGAACGTCCTCTTTACCACTCCCAGAAGATGGCATCATTATCTGTGCAAAGTAAGCTAACTTCAACGCAAATTAGCTTGAACTTTCAAATTGTTGACTTCTGAACAATTAAAGACTAAATTAATTATTCTTATAGTGTGTATTTTCTGTCCTAGATAGTTAACTGACTGTCTAACATTTAAAACCTAAGTTGTATCCTTGGTTGGCTAAAGGTAGCGTGTAAATTAGCTTGTTAAGTTAGGCTACTTAGCAGAGTTACTGTTGTCCGTTTCCATGGTAACAGTAGAAGTCCTTCGTCAAACAAGAAGCGCTTTACCATCGTCCCCTGGTGGTGAAGAGAGCACCTGCATCTTTAAAGTACACGCAGTAAAAGTCAAGAATTTTCTTTTTATTTATTTTTAAATAACATATGCATTATATACTGATACTTAATACATACAAATATAACAAAAATATGCATTAGCTCTTTAAATACTTTTAAGCTTAGGGACAACCAGCACAAGCCATGTTTCCAGCAGAATCATTTGCCTGAAACCCATGATTAGACTAACCCTGATGTATCCTCAGTAATTCTGCAAACACAAAACAAACATATATACACAAAATATTTATTAAGCATCATCAATAGGCTAGTGTGATATTGTTATGAAATACTTGACTGTTGTAAACTATTGTCTCACCTCAATCATGTCATAGATCCAGCCCAAGAATTCAGCCACTTTGGTATAGACACCGGGATGATTAGGTTCTGCACAGCCTGTCCCCCAGCTGACAACTCCCACCAGCCTCCACACGTTATCATCCTGGCACACCAGTGGTCCCCCGCTGTCACCCTGAAAGGTATGCACACATCACCTCTTGATTTCCTCATGTAGCAGTGTTTGTGTCTACTGTAAATCACACAGGATGGATATTAGCATATTGCTCAAATATGTCTGACCTGACAGGCATCCACTTTTCCTTCTGTGTATCCAGCACAAAGCATCCGTGATGTGATTTCACCATTGTACATGCAGGAGCTGTTACACTTTTTCGTGCTTATTATAGGAACAGGAGCTTCTTTTAAAGTGTCTGGTGATTGTACTGCAAATAAAATGGTTTCCTCATCATTACAGGATATATTGGAAAGACATTTTGTGCTGTGTATAGCTGTTGTTGTGTGGACCTTACTGCCATCTGGTTGTGTGTAACCCCATCCAGAGATCCAGCACTGTGTTCCTCCTGGTAGATCATAGTCGTATTGTGGCAAGCACACTGGTCTTATTGTATCTGTAAAAAAATATTTTACAAATCACGATTCCTAGTGAAGTTAGTGTATGTTTCTGTGCATATTAGTGCAATTCAATATTTCAAGCTAGTTGTGTTTTAAAGGATGTTTTACATTGAAGCATCAAGTGAGTATTTCAGTATTGTGATGCAGCTTAACTAACCTGAGAAATTCAGTGGAGTGCGCAGTTTCATCAGGGCTATGTCACTGTCATGGCTTCTGTGGTTGTAGTTTTTGTTGTAGATAATTTTTTCTACAGCGTATCCAGTGCGTTGAGTCATTTTAGCCGAGCTGCGTGTTACAAGACCAGCATAGACCACCCAGTTGGACACCTGAGGGAGTCTGTAGCTGTCAGAAGACAGGCACCAGTGTCAGAGAATAATCTAATATTATGATGCTGCAGCTGGTAAAACTGATTACAAGTGACGTGAGTAACCTTTGAACTTTGGCACTGAGAAGGTCAGAGGGCTTACTTGTGAACACAATGCGCTGCTGTGACGACCCAGTGCCTGGTGATGATGGAGCCTCCACAGTTGTGGCGGTTGCTGTAGTAAAGACTGACCTGCCATGGCCACCTGCCCAGCGCGGCCTCGACGCCTCCGATTATTCTGGGCAGCTTCGCCCTGGTCCCACACTCTGCACAGAGAGCCATTCATCAGGCCTGACCACAAGAAGGTGTAACACCGCTGCAGCAGGTGTCATCTATCACCGGGTCTGCCTTCCACGTGCACCTTTACTGCAGAATCACTAAACAACTGTAGACTTTTGTATTTCAGGACAAATCCGAAAAAGGTAAATTGGCTCACCAGAACATTGTAAAGCGATAACCTTCCCCGTTATACAACTCCCCCTAAATGAGAACAAAATGGGTAACTAATGATGCATAATCAATGTGTTATGTTTCAACGGCATGCTTTACCTTAGCTGCCACATATTTTCCAGTCCATTTTTGTTTTCTTGGGTAATTTGTATAAAACCATCAGTGTAGCTTGGTCCAATGTCGGTGAGATTTACTCCTTTATGTTTTGTCAAACTGAAAAGGGGACATATTGAAAAATGTGTAATTTGTATTCAGAAAATGTCATGTTAAGTCTTTTTTTTTTTGCGACTTAAAAACAAGGCAATTTCCACTATTTGTGCACCAAACCTTTCCATAATGTGTCATAGTGCACATACCTGAGATAGCCCAGTTGTCGACAGACCAATGTTCCCAGAGAAGAGTTCCACCTCTCGTAGCACACAGGCAGCCATGTGGGCACTTTGCTCAGCTGGATCTCCAGGACAGAGTTCTCCGGACTGATTCTGTAAAACACTGAACCTGATTCATTCAAAATCCCTCCAGAGATAAGCTCTCAATAAGCTATAACACAAGTCCCTAGAAAACCGCAGCAAATACCAGTTTTAATGTAGGCATTACAAACATAATTATGGACTGTGTTTCTCTCTCACACACACACACACACAATGAATGAATACAGATCTTGGTGAAAACAAACCTTTTCTGGAGTCAGAGATAGAAATGTCTTCAGTTACATTGCAGAAAGAGGTTTCTTTGGTGTCACCCAAGCCCACTGGACTGTGAGTGGAAGAAGGCTTTAGGAGTAGTTTGACTGCATAGAAAATACAGTATAAGCACACATAAATATAACATATGGACACAGTCATTATTACATGTGGCTGTATTGATGTAATGTGGAATGTAATGCATTATGCAGTAATAGAATCTGTTGCACTCACCCAGAAACCAGACCCCAACTGCCAGACCCCCCAGCAGTCCAACAGCGCACAATGCCGCCATACACCTCACCAGTCTGTGGGCTAGAGCAGGAGCTAACAGGACATTGCAATACAACGCAAAGACAGCTATGATTATCAGAGATGTTAAGAATCCAGGCGCTCACCAAAAGAATGAAACCAGGTTCTGTTCGGTACGTCTTTGGTGTCCTCCAGTCCTGATGTTTTGTTAAAGGTTGGAGTCACAACTGCGGGGTTTTCAATCACTGATAAAGACTCCCCATCACTACTCTGTAAGCACAAGGCTCAGAGGAGGTCAGGCCAAATCCACATCAGATTGATGACGGTAAAAGTCAATAATCAAAAGCAGTATCAGCCCATTTAGATTTGATGCCTGAACAATTTCACTTTTACAAGACATCTTTTTGTGAATAAATCCTAATAATAGCTTTAATCTAGTACATGCATGTGAAAATAGCTTCTTCTGAGACAGCTAACTATGTACTTTAGCTAATGTAAACAGTGAACCCACAAACTTTCCTGGAATAGACTGTCCCAACCATACTACACAGTGTCTAAAACTACTCCTAGTGTTAAAAGTTTTGAAATAATATTATAGAGTTTGGCAGGTTACATTATGGTACTCTGTCTTTGAAGAAAGGTAAGATTAGTGTATATTAGAATATGTAAAGGTGGGGGCATAAGCATTCTTTACTTTAGATGGTTAAAGGTAAAGAAGGTAGTTGAAAGTTGAGATGTTTGGTCCTTACCATGTTTTCTTTCCTTCCTTATAATCCCCGCTAAAGGCACCTGTGTTTGGGCTCATCTGCAGGCCCGAGCAGAGGCACAGGTCTGGTCTACTCACAGTTGATGCTCCATTTAACAGAATGCAAGTGTGGATTTTCCCTGGACAAAGAGACAATGAGGTCAGCAGTGGTGCAGAGAATGAGGCTGTTGTTTGCCCTGTGGGATCATGGGGCCGGTGCAAGCTGCAGGCTGAACCAGGTCTTTGTCGACAGAACATCTCCAGAGATACCTGTGAGCTGGACATTGATAGGACCCTGGGTTGCTAGGAAACCCTTTTACCTGTGCCAAAAGCTGTCCACTTTCACAGCACTACCACTTATTACCTGACAGTTTGTAAGTTCAGGGAGAAGGTCATTATTGCAGATTGTTGAAAAGTCTCATATCTTGTCCATTTGCTGTCATTTAGAATCCTGAGCTCGTCTTTTAGCACTCAAGCACAGACTCACATCTGCTCTGTCCACATACTCACGCACTGCTCTTTCCCTGTCCTATTTTCACACGCCAAAGTCCTGCTTGTTCTCTTAGGACAAATGTAACAGGAAAAACGTCTCTTAAGAATACCTCAAGTGTCCGATTGTATCAAAGTAACTGTAGAAAACCTGTCATTTCTGTATAGTGCAGATTTCTGAAGACAAAGGGAGTTTACCCTCAGGTTTACAGTTTTTGCTGGTGGCCCATGTGAAATTTTTACTTTATTTGTTTTTTTTTTCCATTTTGGTTAAGGGACATGTATAACAATATATAATATATAATATAATGCATAAGTCAGTGACACATGGAAGAAAACATTTAATTGATTGATTAAAAACATATAAGATGCAAATCCACAATTATGTGATAATACAACCATTGAGATTCAATCAAACTAATAGCTTATTGGCTCCTCTTCCAGCTGTCAGCAGTTACCTTAGCAGAGCAGTCAAAGATAAAAAAAATGAAAGCAGATGCATTTAATGGTGAAATTCAAAATGCGAAATTTCAGTGTAAAAGTGAGATCCAGTTGCAGCAAAACTACCACAATGAATGACTTATTTGCACTGTGTCTCCCTCTTCTGGTTTATTTTATTTTCACAACTCCGATATTGCATCCTAATTAAGTAGGGGCATTTATGAGTTTAGAAGTGTTCCTGGCTTAGGTCTTGCATGAGTCTTGTCTCAAAGGTCTGCAGTCCAGTTTGGAGCGCCCCCTGTCTGCAGAGGCCAATTCTTCCTGTCTGCTGTGCTGAGATTGGATCAACACTGCTCTTCTCTCAGCCTTTAGTTTGAATTCCTGTTTCTGAGGCCAAAACCTCCAACACCAGTGGCAGTCTGTCGGTCACATATTCTGTCCAGCCAGAACACTGCAGTAGAACAAAGCTACTTGTGCAGAGTCCAGCCCACCAAGAAATGTACAGATTCAGTGAGTTGTTTATATCTGGCTTATATTTGGCTGTGACCTCCTGCAGAGATAGCATCAATGGTTGGGCTAGACACAGACAAAGATAGTTCTACCGATGCCTGTTTAGAAAACTCTGTTGCTATAGAACCATGTCCAAATGAGTGAGACAAACTTACCACGGCAACACCACATTATTTTTATTCACATGTATTGATGCTTTTCAAATGTGAATGTGATGATGTTATATTGACAGATGGGGGCAAGAGTCACTTTTCTCTATTTTTAACATTGTACTGTGTCATGATAAAAGGTAAATTCACAAATGTTGAACCTGATTATTTGTATTGGTGATCAGACCCTACAGCTAGATACAATACAACAAAACTCTGCATTTAACCTTAGCACCCTCATCTGATTTTAATTTAAGCTATTTGCAGTTTAAACGGTTTGAAATGTTGAGCGATATGATAATAATTATGATTTTATTCTGATTGTAAGATGCAATAATTTTGTAGTTCTAAAAATATTATATATATATATATATATATATATATAATATATATATTATATATATATATATATTATATATATATATATATATATATATATATATATATATATTTTTTTTTTTTTTTTTTTTTTTTTTTTTATTTAAATATTCTAAAAAAATAGAGGGTTCTTCATTTTAGAAAGCCATGTTGTGTTGCTGCTGCACTTAAGATATATACTTATTTGCATATTCTGTTTGATGCCATTATCAATATTTTAAAAGCAACTAATGATAGCGTAATTAATGAAAATAGTCTTTAGCAATCTGTAAATAATCTACCCCCTACTGCATTATAGAAAAACAGTGAGGCTGCGCTGTGGTTGGATACAGATGATGATAACGCTCAGTGTGAGACCCTGACCACCTCTGGGTCTGGGTAATTGTATAGCTTTTCTGCCTTCAAATGGAGCCTCTGTGGAGATATAAATCCTCTCTCCACTGTGGCCTACATCCCAGCTCTTGTGCCATGCTGCCATCTTGTGGTTGACTTTTGAATAGCTTCAGTTGTGCTCATCTTAGTATTAGGCAGTTCAGTTTGTTTTAGCCCTGTTTGTATTTTAAATCCCCAGTAGGGCAACATTAGACTACTATAATGTAAGCTGTACTGAACCTGCTTTGTTTTTCTGCACAATAAACAATCAGGGCAGTGTCTCCCAACCTGGGATACTGGGATGCAAGCACTAGGAGACTTGAACAATATCAGATCTTAAATGAAAGTGAAATTGAATAGTACTTAAATTAAACAATAGATATATCTGCTGTCAATTTTTATGTTTTGGACGATTTGGGTAATCAATGTCATTATTAAACTAAAAAAAATATAATATATAATACAAATAATTGACATACAGCTATGATAAATATTTATACTACCTATACTACTACAGCAAAGATTAGGGGGGGTACGTGGTTGAGAACTACAGGCCTAAACACTGAGCAGAGCACATCTCCGCAGCAGTGTCTAAATGGATACAGTTATGGCAGTATTGGAAGTGGCAGGGTGAATAAATAGCTGTCATGTATATGTTTGTGTCTTGTCTTGTACAAGCTAATGATGGTGAGAGTGGCTAAGAGCACAGCAGATGGTAGCTAATGTGGTTTGCCTTAGCTGCCCACCACGCTTACTCTAATTAAACAGAGGCGATTGCATTAACACTGGCTCCCACTCAATCTGCTCCCTCACTTCTCAGACTGGAGCAGGCTGGGATCAGGGCTGGACTGAGACTAATGTGACTGGCCCTCGTACTCGTTCATTTTTTTTTCTGAAAGAGATGTCTGAGATTTTAATTGAATATGGACTTTTTTTTTTTTAAATTGTATTCTTTTTTGACATTTTGATTTAATAACCCGCTGTCAAAATAGTGATTTCTTTAAAACTCGATTAGTCACAATTATTATACTTTGTCATTGCAGACCTGGAATGTTCCACAGTATGCTTTTAAAGGTATGTATATTGCATTTATTGTGTATTCATTGCTCAAAAATATCAGAGTAAAATATACATTCTTATTGTGAGCGAGCCTTCCTTTCCACAGATCTGACCGGTTTGGTTTAGAAGTATCACCAAAAGCAATAACATCTAATATCTCCATGGACGCAAGCAGGTGGTTACATAGCGCGCCTTTAAAAGAAAATCACAATATTATCAATTATCAATGAAGCCGGTTAATATCTTGTGGATTTGTTGACGAAGTGAAGTCTAATGTGTAATGTAATGTGCTATACTATCCTTTTTAAGTACTGTTTTTTGACCATTTGCAACTAAATCGTGATTAAAAATGTGCAGCATTAACTATCGTCATTTTTCAGGCTAACATGCAGGATTGCCATAAAACTCAATCCTTATATTTGTGGTAATTGTTTTGTGTCTTGGAGAAACCTTTTGGGCTTTTGAGTGCTCCCATTATTTACAAGGAAAACAGTAAACAGTGCAGGTTGCAGTGGTGGGCCCAGGAAATAGATTGCATAATAAAACATTTGTAGTGCTCTCAAGGGCTACTTTACAGCAAAAATGAATGATTTAACAAATAAAGGCCATAAGTATAGGACAACAGTTGAACACACTAGCTGCTGTCCACTTGTAATATAGGGGCCTGGAGTAGTCTCCTAAGGTCTGACTTAAGACACACTTGATTTAGTCATCTTCTCTTCTTCACATTTGCACTTGTTGCGGGCTCCAGCTGTGGCTTTGCTCCTCTGTATCAAAGGTCACCATAGAGCTGGGATCCAGTCCAGCTGTTTACAAGTCACCCAGAGGACACACAAACTTTGTAAACGACTTAAGATGATACTGGGAAGGTTTTGGCTGTAATCTGTTAGCAGCAAACAAAGAACAGTGAGTACAGACAAAAACACACGATGTGCATAAAATGGTAAACAGTTTTATTCTTTTTTGAACCATGCCACTGAACACTGATGCATACAGAGTTGTGCCTGAATCCACACAGAGGATAACACTTTCACACACTGTGTTACAAAGCTGTAATGAAGAGAGAGTTTACTGCACACATGGCAAGAAGAACAACCCTGATTGGACACCAGGTCGAGCTTTGATCTGGCCCTGAGGTAGACAGACATTGACAAAATCTAAACAATGCTAGTCACATCCTTGTAGAACACATCAAATAAAAGGACATCTGCATTATCACAACATAGAGAGATCAAAGAAAACCCCTTTTCACACAAAGTGCTCTGTTTCTTTTGGTCCATTGGATTTCCATTAGTGCATGTTCATGTGGATACAGTGAATGTGTATTTTCATGGCACTGAGTGTTGTTGGCTACTTAAAAGGCATGAGGATGCCCACAGACGCCAAGGTTTGTTTTACTCACTGGTTTCATTTTAAGATCTCAGTCTATTGTCACTTTAAAATAACTACATATTTGAGACAAGTGTGGACTTTTTACATTGAAATTGCTTGTAACTTGCATCAGAGTATCAGCCACTATCACAGTTTGTTGCTTCCAGTTGCAATGTTCAGACGAGTGGATCTACATGGCAGTCTATTTGAATTAAGTAACAATAAACAAACACTCAGAAACATCTACCAATAGCACAGACCCATGTACTCAGCACATCAAGGCTCTACTTATAAAAGAGGCACGAGGGAGGGGTCGTATCAACACTTACAAAACACACAGTAAGATGTCTCTCAAATCATACCAAATGTAAACAAATAGCAAATTACTGTGATACAAAAATACAACAAGTTCAACTCTATAAGGCCGGTAAGGCTCACATAAGGGAATAACGTGACAAGTTGTACAGTACAGCTACACTACAATTAACAATTACCTGCTCATGACACAATGTCAGATTTTTTCATATTGAAAAAAACTCATTTTCACATTTTCTTAACTTTTCATAGAAAATTCTGATTCTTGATTTTGTAAGACATCTATATGTACTATATAGGTAACAATAAAAAACTACACATTAGGCCATGAGGCATTTTTACACATTGTTGACCATCAAACTTTGAATGGTGGTAGTAAGAAAATTAATGTTTTGACAAACTAATTTCAGTAGGTTTAAAATAAAATCAGAGGTAGAGCTTGCTCTACTATAAATCATCTTGAGATGCTGCCTGTGATACACACCAGCACATATTTGGTAAGAAACACATATATAGCAAACCAACTACATTGCAAGAAACTTAAAAGTGTGAGCTTGAACGAACACCCACTGCAAGATAGACAAGGCAGTTAAATATTTCAAGCTTATGAGGTCAAAACATGGCAGCCATTCAAGTAAAACATGCACAAAATGAACAACTCCAAAAATAAAACCAAAGCAGAAAAACAGAACTGGAGAAAATGTTAACTCAAAGAAGCTTTCATGGAATAAATGTGACCTGTAGATGATGCACAATCCTGAAAGTGACAAGCTCTCCTGCTACACACAGGCAGTGGCAGCCATGGTTATTTTCTCTAATAGTACAGATGGATTGTAGGTTCAGTCCTGTGTGAACCAGGACTATAGTAACACAACAACAAACAGCAATATCTATCACATGATTATCACAGAGTTTTTGCTTATTTTGAAGAAATGTCTTAAATTTAACACTTAATTTCCTTTACGTTTTAAACAGACAAAACTTCAGCTTCAGCTGTTTCCGTTGTAACCTACTATCATGGTTTGTTTAGCCCAAGTTCTTTATACCTGACCCAGTCAGATAAAAAAAAAAAAAATCCACCTACATATACAGGTTACCACAATAAACATTGTCAATCAAAACAATGTTATTCTCTTGTAAACTATAATTCCCTGTTTTTCAGTTCTAAAAACTTCCTTAAAAATCATTGAACAGGGAGTGTGATTGTGTCAGTGTGATCAGTCCAAGTCCTGCTTAGACATAACAGACGTACAGGTAGGTCTTCTCTATCCTCCAGTCGGGGGGCACCTCCTCGGGGTTGTGGCCCTTCATGTGCTTCTGCATGGCGGCCAGGCTGGGGCAGAAGTCCTGGCAGATGGTGCACTGGTATGGAGATGCTCCATTGTGAGTGCGCAGGTGCTTGATCATCGCTGAATAGTCTCTTGAGCGCTGATGACACAACTTACACTCAAATGGCTTCTCCCCTAAAATATGATAAATAAAAGATGTTTTCTTCACATTTCAATGTAAAAAATATCCTCCCTAAAATTATCTAACGATTTAAATATGAATCAAAGATATCTGAATAAAGGTTGTAACACAAAATGAGCTGGACCTGTGTGCACGCGGTAGTGTGTCTCCAGCTGGTGTTTGAGGCTGAACCTCTTGCCGCAGCCATTGCACTCATAAGGCTTCTCTCCAGTGTGGATGCGCTTGTGGCCCCTCAGTGTGCCATCATCTCTGAAGCAGCTCCCACAGAACTCACACTCAAAGGGGTGGTCTCCTGAAACAGGCACACACACACAGTGCTGTTTGCACACATACACCGGTCATATGTGGTCATGCCAATCTCTTTGCTCTGTCATGCCCTGATGGTCATCCATGAAACACTCCCCTTGGCTGTCAGCTAATAGCTGATACAAGTGCTCCAGGCCTGATGTGCTCTGTTCTATACTGTAGAATCTATTTCTCTCCTAGGCTGAGAGTTTGACTCATCTCCAATGACCTATGTGCCTCATTATCTCAGTGTCCACAGCAACAGCCAAGTCAGAGGATACATTGCTCTCCTCATTACAGGCCGATTCTCCCCGATCCCCCACCCCACTGTGGAGCAGATGACATTTACAAAATGTTACTTCCAAGCAGAAAGGCATACAAACAAGATACGCTGCCATGGCCAAAACTCCCTTCACTTCTGTCTCTTCACATCAATTATGTATTTCTCCTGTCTAGACATCAAGTCGTCCTGACAGCTGCGAGTGTTATTTAAGGTAAAAGAAGAAAGGGGGACATCTTGGCAGTAAATATCTCTCCGTCTCCTGCGGCACTAAGACTCACCCTCGGTAGAACACACAGACAAGTCATTTCCATTTGCTTTTCTTTCAATATTTATTTGGGTTTCCTCTATCATTTTGGGTGAACCACAGTAGAACTGACAGCCGTGAATTGCAGAAGCCCAAAGGCTGTCTAAGAACCCAAAATATAAACAGGATGAAATTGCCCAAAATACGCACCGGCCATAACGGTACAGTGCTGTCATCAGAGAGGTGAGTCATCATCTTATAGAAAAAGACAAATCAGGGTGGAAGAGGCTGCATACAAAAGCAGCTCAACTCTAAAGCTGATAATCTACAGAAATAACCCCATGTCTAAAAATAAAATGCCATTGTCTTCCTTTGTCCCCAATGATTTTACCACTGTGTCTTTAAAGACTATTGTGTCAGAGGTCTTACCTGTGTGTGAGCGCAAGTGTCTTTTGAGTGTGGTGTGGCTGGGGAACGGGCGCTCGCAGTGGCTGCAGATGTAGCTGTGCATGCCAGTGTGGACCTCCATGTGCTGCTGCAGGGCCTTCTGAGTCTGGAAGCGCTTTGCACACAGCAGACAGAACACCGCCATGTCAGTCCCTGGAGAACGCACAAGACACAGTTATTTCAGTACAGGGCCTTAAGTGGGGAAACTGGGTCACTTCAACTTTGTGTGAGTCCTCTGAGGGAAAAGCTTCTTTCAAAGAGCAAGTGCCTGCACCTAAACTAACTCTCCTGAAAGCCCACAGGCACTTTCAACTCTTTACATGTTCTATTTTAAACCATCAAAGACATTGTTTTCTTTAAGAATTTCCCACACAATGCACAGCATGCCAATCACAGAATCAATGGCTCCTTCCTGGTGTGTTAGATGTGTAATTATTCTCTTCATTCCCCATCAGGAGTCAGCCTCAGCCTATGAAGTCCTCTGTCTGTGCGCTCAAAGAGCAGCAGATAGTGACTCCACCCTAAATGATGCCTACACCATGTGCTCTGTGCTGAATGTTAAGCAGTGATATCAAGCCATTAAAGGCAGGACTGCAGGAAAAAACACAATCCAGTTTAATCCTGTGTGTGACCTGGCATCTCTTTGGGGCTGCTTTCCTGTTGCACCGAGTGTGGAGAGGAATACAGATAGGCAGACGCTGGCACACTACTTCAAGTCAGAATGGCTATGTGAAGATCCATTGGCTGTCATGCTCTCAGTGCTTGAAATACAAGCTGTGTATGACAGCAGCCACATTCATACTGGCATCGACATGAATGCACACCATAGGAGTCCGACTTAACGAGTGGTTAACTAGTCGTGTTCATGGGAGTGAGACTAAAGCTCTAATGTGAGATTATGGGCTGCTTATTTCTCTGTCTGCTCAGGTTGCAGATCATTTACAATGCTAGCAGCTCCCATTGGTCCTGACTCAGATTCAATCAGACATCTCCAGCGGAGGATCATTAGTAAACAGAAGACTGTGCCAGCACTTCATTGGAATTCAAGTGGGGTTGCTGTGTCGCATTTAAAATGCAGTCTGATGAGGTCCACTAAATCAAATCATTTGTTACTGTTATTGAAGTGCCTTGAGGCAACTGGCAATTAAATTGGAATTAACGCGGGGAAAAGGATACAGCACACTCATACTAAGAGGGAAGAGTGTCAGACACTTGCTTTAGGTTCAATCAAGTTAACAGACAAGGCTTTTCAAAGAAGAAAGGAAATGTAATCACGTACATTCACATCATGTATTGTATGAAACCACATTACAATTTCTAACTTTTTTTGTGTGTAAAAGTACAATTAAGTGTAAATGAACATTTGAACATTTTTGGTGCTTTTCAAACACTTCTGTATTTTAATATTAGCATTGTTCAGCACTAATACAACTGATGATCCGTAATCATTAACAGAAAGAAGACAGGATGAAAGGCATTCCCTGATCCTAACAGTCCTGCAGGGAGGCGATCTGCTGGACTGAACTCCACCTGTTCAGGGCTTAGCCTGTGGACTTTAGCACAAAGGGACACAATGAGGTTCAGGCCCTCATTGACCAAGCCCATTAGTCATAGGTTCCTTGTGCAGCTCCTACAATCCCTGTCTTTATGTTGTTGCCTAATGACCACGGCTTTCTCTCACCCGTGGATCACAATATTTTAGTGGAAGACAAAAGCCCTCCCCCCACCGTTCACACAGCCTCTGCTCCCACCTCTCCTCTGCTGACCATATAGGAAATCCTTTCATTCGTGAAACAGCATTACCTTCTGCCTTAGTCATGCTTAACTCAGACTGCAGAATCATCATGGATCTAAAAATAGCACACATTTAACACATGTCCAAACTCAACAGGTTTTCCTGCTTTTTATGCTGTTATAGAAGCTGATCTACTCCCAATAACACTGCAATACACTTGGAGGTCAGCAGGGGGAGTGCCTCTGCTTTAACATGCCCAGTGGTGAGCTGAAAGCAGAGTCTTTGTCAGACTGAATAACACATCCTTTGCTTTAGATACTTCAAAGTTATTTAATTCATTTGCAGAATAAAAAAATGAAGCATTATTTATACATAGAATGCATAATATATGTACTTTCAAGGCTGCTCTGCTGCTTTAAACACAGAGTTGTCTATTCTAAAAGTTAAGTTAAGTTATTTACAATGGAGTGGAGGTAAAGTGTCGAGACTCCCAGACACTCCTTGATCTATATGCGTTTTTTTCTGTCACCAAGAATCCTCCAACATGAGCAGAGACAGTGACAAATATTCTGTCACCAAACCTCACTCTAGATCTCAGGCTGACACATGGTGACAAAAGCTCACAAGTTGCTTCATTTTCTTTCTGCACAACCTTCACTGGAAATAAAAATAACAAAAATAAAGCCAAGTCTAAACATAAAACTCGCAAGACAATGAAATATTTGTGGTGGCATGTATTTTGTCTTGCTGTTCAATGGTGTGATCCTTGGAGACAAAAGAGTTCCCGGTTGTCGTCTTTCCAGTAAGCTCCAGTAATAAGTGCGGAGGTGCTTCTTTATGAGAGAATAAGCCCTAAAGTTGGCCATCACTGCCCCCTGCTTTCTCACCCTTAACCAGACAATGGGCCTGGGATTTAGGTTTAAGGCACTGGGTGACCCCTGACCTTTGCCCCTCAATGGGGCAAATACCATGTAATCAATGGTATTCCTGAATGGCCAGAGAGTTGACTGTGCATTGTGCCTGTGGGAAGCAGGCTGAATAGTGAGAATTTGCCAGGTCAAAACAAAAATGTACATTTCTTACATTATTGAGCTGCTTGCTTAATGGGCATTTAAATTAAGTTGGGTAATTGAGGGCGATTGGAGGTTGTTATGCCATCCACAGTGACACTATGTGTATACTCATGTGATTTAACATGGTCTGCTTTCATACATCTGCCACTTACTCAGTCCAACTGAGGTGGGAGCCCGCCAGGCTCTCACGCTGCCTAAGAAACAAAACCATGTGTCTAGGCAACCAGATAGGATCATGATCCTTGTTGGGGTGAAGTGTTCAAGCTAATCCCTTCATTCACAAATAAGCACAGCCTGTTTCTTTTCAAGCATCACACAAAAGTTTTCCCACCCTGAGAATCTGGAAGTAAACTCTCTGCAAATTGAACAAGACCACTGACAACCTCTATGAATCTTGTGTGTTAATCTAAAATTTGGAGTAAGCTTCATAAGTACAGCAGTTTATCAAAGTGCCTTTTTATTTAAACTTCAACAGATGGAAATAATGTTACAAAGAAAAATATTTTAAGTAAACAAAACGTGTTTATTTTTGACGCAGTGTCATTGCATTATTGATAATCCTAATGAATAAGTGAAATGTATCAAGACCCTATAAATGTCTTGTTAGTGCAGTACATTCATTGCGACCACCACACCAATATCATATCCCCATGTTAAGCCCTCAGAGTCACAGAATCCAGATCATTAGGCCCCCGACCTCATATGACCCTTGTGCATTCATGCTACTGTATTCAGGCTGCTTCTCGTGGACACAACACACAAACACTACAGTACCTTAAATAACCCCAGGCCATCACTGTGCTCTGCTAATCTACCCGAGTGAGGAACAACCATCTCAATTATTAATACAACAAGAGATACGTTGCTTGTGTTTAACCACCATTCCATGGACCAGTTCAATGAGGTCACACAATACGACAGCGTGTTAGCTGCAGCTTCAGTTCCTGGAATGTTACAGTTTCCCTAATTTTGTCTTTACCTCAAAGTCCCTTCACAGTGCTAATTAAGACAAAGAGAACTATCAACAAGGTTAATTTGGTTTAATTATTACAAGTTACAAGTGGCCATTTATAGTTGTGCTATGATGGCAGCTACACAATTAGGAAGGCTCCATTTTAAAGGTAGGCTGTTATTCAATGGGCCACAGGACCGTTTAATTAGGGATTGGACAGAAGGTAATATTATTCACTTGGCAAAGCAGCCGGTAATGTGTGGAAACAGTGCAGCTGCTGTGCGTACACAAAAGCAGCACTCTTTTGGCCTTTGCCTTAAAGGCGAGGTGGCAGAATAGTTAGCTAAAGCATATAGTCCATTTCAGTGGCTGCTGTAGATAAGCTCGTGCCATGAGCTCTCTCAAATTGAAAGCAAATGCCCCAAAGCCTCGACTTCTCTGATGAAACAAACTCCTTTGTTGTGAGAGCAGTTCGGAGACAGATCCATTCTTATATTTTGGGCACTGACAAGTAGGTCAGAGGAGACTATGACAGGGCTGTGGTGAGGAGTAAACAGGAGCACATGATGTTTTTCTTCCAGTCCTGGCATCCAACACCAGCAGCCATCCTGCTGCCCTCAGGAAGTCCTCACAGCCCCTGCCCCTGCTACTGCCCCCCCTCCCTTTGATCTCTCTAAACCAACCAAAGGCCATTCACCTCCTGACATATCAAAATGATTAGAGACTTTCACTGTAAACGAGTCCCATAGCCAGTGTTACCCAACTGCTCCACAACACGTCTCCCATATAGTATTATGTTTCTGCCAAAGGATCTGAAGGGGAAACATGTAACTCAAGTGTTAATGTGCCTGGAGGAAGCTGATTTGGCTTGCATAACACCATACCAAAACCATATTACTCTACACAATGGACAATTTGACAGTTAAGCTCAATGTGTAGTGTGCAACAAACTGCATAGAATATTGGCCGAGACATATAGCAAACTGAGGCCATGACAAAATAGAGGAGTATTGCCTGATCTACAGCTGTGGATCTGATGCCAAGCTGAAACTGAGCTGGCGATGTTTACAACCTCAGGAGATGAGGGTAGAAACTTCTGGGCATCGTTAACACCCCTCCATGTCCACATGCATTAACTATTCATTCTGTGTGTGCCACCCGGAGTTACAGTTACATGCCAATGCGCCTGAGAGGCTGATCGCCTTTCTCTGACAGTAGCAGAAAAGGTGTGGGCCCTGGCAGCTTTAATGTACAACAATATCCTGTCATTACAGACCAAGCTGAACATATTTTTAAACCTATAAAAGCTCCATACGTAAAGATACATGTGTTTTTCACTTAATGCCAAAATAATACACTTGGATTGAGTACTTGAGGATTTAACATATGTAGAAAAAGAGTCTAAGTAACTGTTTGATTATTGCTGTTATTATAATTTTTGATTTTTGATAGAAACTTTTCTTCTCCAATTAAAAGTTGTAGAATTTATTATATGGTGATCTGGCTGGGGTGTGTGTTCCTTTAAAACTGTGACGTTGGTGTTATGGCAAAGTGGCATTCAGTGGCTGTGGATGCCGAGAGATATTAGTGGGTGACATGTGAGAGGGCCTCCCACCTCTGTGTTGATAAATTATGGAGCATCATAACAGGAACAGTTTAACCCAGCCAGAGCATGACAAACACATTTGGAGCCATAATCACAGGGCTCTTTACAGTGCAGTTGGGTACTGGCTCTGTTCAGGTTAAGAACAATAATAAAAGAAGTGCTGTATGAAATACCTGTGTGCGTTTGTCTGTGGGCTTCCAGGGCATCTTCAGAGGAGAATGTGGCCGCACACTGATCACAAACTAGCGCTTCAGCAGGAGCTGTGGGGAAGTGAGAAATGTTTTAGACAGTACTTTAGAAATTGGAGTAATTTAGCATTAAAGTTGAGCAAAAGGCCAGAAGGAAAGAACAAAGGAACCCTAATTCAGAAGTCACCAAAAGAGTGACTTTACGCACTTGTGGCTTTCAGGTGTTAACACAAGGAAGTTACTGCGCAGAGTTCAATGGAGGAAAGTGCCATAAAAACACAACTCAGGGCAAACAAAGGCAGCAGACAAGCGGCATCGGCCTTGCTCTTTTAGGGAAAGGGGGCACACTGAACACATTTATTTACAGGCCTGTTATCAAATCCACAGCAGCAGCAGGCTCCAAACCTGAAGAACAAGCTCCGGTTCTGTCTTTGGTCCTGTCTATGGTTTGGTCTATGGTTCTGTCTATGGTCCTGTCTATGGCCCTGTCTGCAGACTGCGCCTGCAGCGCACTCTTCATCAGAAATACTGAGAGTCAAATCCCACTGCGGTCAGTGGACCGGCACCTGGTGGCTCACCTCTGGAATGCCCTTGTCTATTCTGATGAAGACTTTAGTGTGCGCTGCTCCTCACACCTGAACACACACACAGCTGTGGGGATGTGGGCTGGCTCTCACAGAGATGTAAATCGGTTGCAGATCCATACTGGCCCAGGGCTCATTCACTGATCTATTTTCTGCTCAGCTGGCTTTAAATGAAGTTAAAATGACTCATTAAAACACCCACAAGCTTTGGGAACTCTGAGCGCTCCAGCCTAAATGTGGTCCTCTTTCAACTCTTGCGCTGTACACAGACAGTGTGCCACTGTTCCCAGTGCTGCACAAATAATAAAAAGCCCCAATCTGTTCATTTTTAAAAACAACCATTTCTGAAAACAAACAGTTACTGTTTGGAGCGTGCGTTTTGTTACACAGTCAAAAATAAAACTTGGTGGCAAATAGTTTGATATAGTAATAAAAATACAAGTGTGTAGATGCTGATGTTGTGTGGCGCTGTCCAGTGTGGTATGTTGTGCTGTGTGTGATTCTGTGATAAGGGAAGAAGAGAACATAGTGCATTGTCTTGTGCAGTCAAAGGCACGGAGTGTGCTCTCATCCATAAACCATCAAACTGTCTCCAGACGCGGCTGCAATCGTCCTCCATCAAAACACTTTGTCTGGCATACCAAAATAAGAGCCAGCATCGAGCTGAATACCAAATCAGCCCATTAGAGCGGTGGAGCACTCGCTCCTTAGCAACCAGCGGGATCTAAGGCTGCTATACCAAAATACACAGCGCCAAAGAAATGAGATACACATCTTTCTTTGTAGTATTAAGGGGTGACATATCAGGATTGTGACTTTATGCAAAGAAATCAAACAAGGTTAAAGGTGCTGCTGTTACATGTCAGAGGCGATTGAAGAGTTGAGCGTGATGTTGAGGTGTGAGGGGAAAGGCTAGAAGTGTGGTTAGGGTTACGGAGATACTGAAGTGGGGCCGACTCAGGTGAAGCGCTTTAAGATCAGTTTAAAGAAACAGACTTTCTTTTATCTGTCAGCAGTATGTCATTCCCAAACACTTGTCAGAAGAAGAGACAGGACGGGGACCTGGCCTTGTCTGTACATATTCCTACTGTGGATTCATCCTGTTTTAGTTTCATTTTTAGGCCCCCTCACCACCCTCGCTCCTCGGCCTTTATTTTGGATAAAGTAGCTGGGAGAGCAGTCAGGTCTGATTAAGTCTGCATTTGGGTACAGTGTGTTCCTGGACACACATCTGCGAGCGAGCCATCACACACGCTTCGGAACACTGGCAGAACACCCAGGCCTGCCGGCAGCTCATGATGTCATCACTCAGAAGGGGCCGGGCTGGCCTGCTGCCAAAGTCTCCAAAAAAACACTGGAACGATTCAAGCAAGAGGCTGCAGCGGGAGGCAGGAGGGAGGAGAGGTGCACAAGCCTAAGCATGAACAGAAAGCATGATCCAAGGATTCGGAGCTGCACTAACTGGGAGTGTGTCTGCTGGGGAGGGGCGAGTGGTATGGAACAGGTGCATCTGAAAGGAGGCACTATTGAGACTTAATAAGCAGTGGATTGTGTGAGGAGTGTGACTTTGTACCTGTATGAGACAACATGTGCATCCTGAGCCTCATGCTGTCCTGAAAGTGTTTACCGCAGAACTCACAGCCGTGGCCCTTCTCCTCAGAGTGCAGCCTCCTGTGGACAGACAAACACCAAAGTGAGAGTGTTATCAGAAACACAACTGGAATGATAAAAAGTCTGGGTGCTTTTCATCTGTCAGGTCTCCAAAATCCACAAGCGTCATTGTCCTCGTAACAAGAGGAGCATGTTTTAATTCAGGCAAGAATCCCTCACTGAATGCAGCATCATTAGTATAAGAGGCCCTTGGAGTTGTGAATCACAACGCATGAATGCTAAAAGAACACAGACAATAGGATATCTGGCTAATTTCAGAGTGCCGACAAACGTGCGCCTCCACCCGCCAGCGCTACAAGACAGCACACTCGCGCACACACACCACACACTAATGCATGCGAAATTACATCTGAGCTAAACACGGAGTGTGCGCATATACACTTCCCTTGTAACTGCAATGAAAAGAAGATGATTCGCTGAAGCTCCGCCGGCAAAACCTCATATCATATCATATCACACACATCCAAGCATGCAAGGCATCTGTACTGTTATCCTTGGATCACCCCACTAACAGATGAACAAATGACCTAAAAACTAGCGTGGTCAAAATAGTACAAAGAGCTTTTTTAACGTACGTGAAACTACTAACCAACATTGGGACAATGACGACAACATGTGAGAAAACCACTAGCTTCAAAATATGACAAAAAATGTTCAATATACAAATTGCCTGCCAGAATTGGATTATAACAAAATATCTATATCCCTCTTTTACATTAAACTGTACTTTTAATTTGCTCCTCACTCAACAACAAATAATTTTTTCTGTGAGGAATGGTGTGTCCTCAAACAACTCTCAAATGTCAGCATGCAGACCAGGTGAATGCTCAGTGACCTGGTTCCACACACCAACTTCCTGACATCCTGAAGCAGAGGCACCAGGAGGCTGCTTGGACCCGCGGACATGATGCGTGTGTGCGTGAGTGAGTAAGAACCACGCGCAGTAAATACCTCACAGGACGGGCGCTCGTGTCGCTGAGCACTTGAGCCACAGCTCCAGAAAGGGCTGGTGTCAGTCAGACCCTACAGGGGGCACTACAGGCTGCAGCACCACACTAATGATGGGTTAGCTGCACATAAGGATACACCACTCAAAGGCTGTTTTGTTTGTAATGATTAGTGATGAGTAAAACGCCGCCAAGCCATCGCAATTATTACCATCTAAAATCAGGATAATTAGAGCTGTCATTGAGCTAGTCTGTGTGCTTTGCTAAGTTTTTGTGTACAATGACAAAATCTCATCTGTCAGACTCATAAATAAAAGAGAAATAAACAAAACAACACAGCGGGTTTGGAGGCAGAAGTTATCCATCATCAAGCCGGAGCGTCCAGCCGGTCCCTGCTGAGAGGCTTCTCGCGCCTGATGCAAAGGAATGCATATCAAATAGCCTGGGAGACAGCCTGTTGTGTGAGACATGCTTCTGCACAAATAATCAAACAGAATTTAAAAAGTATGCCTTTGTATAAAACAACGTTATGTGACGCCAAGGCTCCTTACATCAAATCTTTCACAAAGACCCAAGTCTTACTCGCCGATGCGTCTTTTCAAGACATGAGTGCAGGTGTCCCTGAGAATACATTTACATATTTACCACAACAGCTACCATGTTTTTTTACTCTTGATTGTTTTTTGCCACTCCTTTCCAATTTTTTTTTATCTTAAAAAATTCTGTTTTTTTTTTTTTTTATTACAAAACTATTTAATACATGGCACCAAACAACATCCACTATTTTAATTTTACGTATATAATATAATAATGAATAAATGCGGGACACTCATTATGTGTTAGTGTGAGTTACCTGTGCTGCTCCATGGCCTGGCGGCTGTGCAGCTGGAGCCCACATTCACCACAGCACTGGCTCTGGCTCTGGCCCTCCTGCCTCATTCCTACCGCGAACTGGCCCAGGCGGTTCAGCAGTTCTCGGTGGAGCAGACCCTGGTGCAACAGGCCACCGTAGGCCCTAGGGTCCAGTGAGACACCCAAGGGTGGGGCCATTGACACTGGGATCATCCCATCCCCTGTGTGGTTGCCAGTCATCGAGTAAACAGAGGTCATATGTTTCTCTGCTATCCCAGGGAAAGAGTCCAGAGCATTGGCCGCAGCTCCTCCATGCTCGGGACTAGAGTGCAACTCTCGAGCACTGGTGATGACACTGCTCCTCAGGGGGGTCCCGGGCCCCTCATCATGAGGCTGTTCTGAGACACCGCTCCCCTGGTCTGGGCTGGAAGGCCGGCCTTGGCTCACCTCAGATTCATCCACCTGCATGCTCTCACACTTAATGCTGTCAGGGTCCAGAGAGGTCACCTGGGACAGCTCTAAGGGCGACTCGTGGGTAGTCTTGGGCGCCCCCTCTTGGAGCTGTTTCGGGCTCAGTGGTGTGTTGTTTTGCTCCATGTGAGTGGGACTTCTGTCGGACATGTGGTACAGGGCTAGCTGGTGCAGGACAGAGGGGGTGGTGCGCACAGGCCCATCCTGTATGGAATGCTTCTTTGACATTAGCATTTGTCTCCAGTGGCGGGTGCGTGGCTCGCTGTGGTCTGTGGAACTGTGGTTTTTCAGGGCTACATCATGGCTCTCCTCATGCTGAATGGTCTCCAGCACCTTGAGGCACTGCTCCTCCAGATACTCTATCTCTAGGATCTCTGCAGCGTACAACAGATCATCCAGGTCCTCAGCGGTGGCCTGCAGAGAGGCAGTGTAAGCGTATTCCAGGATCTGCTGGAAGGTCTTGGGGGACAGGAAGTCCAGTGCGTATCGCAGACTGCTGCGATGGAACAGGATCTCAAACATCTTGCTGGTGCAGGCCAGGACCGTGCGGTGCGCTGGGAACTCCTGGCCATCCACTGTGATGATGACATCGCACAAGGTGCCAGTGAGACGCATCTGATTAGCTCGGTGCAGCAAAGTGCTGGAGTGAGAAGGATTGTGGAGCTGGAGCACACCCATGTTTGTAAGAGCCTTTTCCTCTCGGAGCCCGGCCCCAGCCACGCATCAGGTGCTGTCCCGCCTGGTTCTGTGGGCCTCAGCTGTCTGTGGTCTGTGGCTTGTGCAGGATCACAGGATCATTAGCACCTGTCTCAGTTACATTGTGACACAAAGCACATTTAATTACACACAGCTCAACACATTAAAAGTACACAACTATATTTCTTTGTAAGTTTTCCAATGAGATTTTAAACTACAGTCCAAGCATTTGAAAACAGCTCTAGCAGCCTATTCCAGCCCCTATATGTGTTTGCCTATGTATTTTAATTAAAGAGCGGACAGGAGGCAGGGGCTGCATGGTCGATAAGCGCAGACTAGAGCAACAGTTTCCACTAGAGGTGATTATATTCGGAGGTCTCGTTGCGCGCGGTCACGTCGCTGTAATAACGTCTGCATACTGAGAGGTGACGCTTCAATTTATCAAGCGCCTCACACACATCTCCGCACTCAACAGGTAGGCCCGCTATTACCAGCCGCCCTCGAGGCTCATTAGTTCATTTAGGCTGCACGTCTTCGTGATTAGACGTGTTAAAGACAATTAAATCGCTCCGCTAAAAATCCCTAAATAAGTTATCAAAGTATTTAATTGATGAGCGTGTGGTAATGGATGGGGGTAGAGGAGCGGAGACGGGTCTGTTAGAGGGATTTGTGTGATTATAATAGCTGTAGCCTATCCAAAACCCCAGTGTCTCTGAGTCTAGCGGTAACAGACTGATGCGGGTGAAGCCCCAACTCCAGCCTCCCCATCCGCGCGCATCAGGTGCACATGAAATACGCGCGGTGAAAATCCGAATAGTTGAAATGAACCTTGAGCTCAGACTCGTGCAGTTCCCTGTCTGCCCCGGCGATGACAAACCGCCTGTTGTCTGCAAGGAGACATGTCCAAAACGCATGCATTCCTCTCTCATTTTAGGCATTTAGTTTGACATGAGTCCTGTCAGTTTCTTTTGACACGCTTTACGCTACACAATCCCTCAGTCAGTATTTAACAAAGTAGAATACATTTTCAAATAAACAGACAAGCACTGAAAAGTCATTCTAGTTCACGCTCCGGAATGACCCGAGTTAAATTGTTAGTTTCCTCCGTGGACAGTGTAGTGTAATAAAAGTGCGCAGTGACAGTTGTTCCTACCTCCACGTCCTCTCGCCCTCCGCTGATTATCCAGGCAACATCATGCTTACACATTTCACAGTACGCGCTCCAAACTCACTCCTGCTTCAAGTAAGCAAATCATGAGCCAGCCGCCACTGTCAAGCCCCACAGGGAAGCCCCCACATCCGGGGAAAGACTTCAAAATAAAACAGGCACGAGGCTCTGGCTCTGAGAGAAATGTGAAGGAAAAGGAAAAGACTGCACGGAAATGTGAGGAATAAAGAGCTATTCAAAATGCTACGATTTAAAATAGTCTTGCTTTTTCTTTTTTTTTCTTCGGTGCTTTGTGAAATTGCATTTTGCTCTACATGTAAAAAAAAAAAAAAAATCTTTAAAATTTGTTCGGCCCAATTTCAATATTATTTTAGGTTATAGCCTAAGTTTATGTATCATGCACTTCAAGATAAACTGTGTAAATGTGACATTATTTCGTTTTCTTTATTTGGGAAAGTACTCCATTCGTATTGTTTTGAGGTCTAATTTAGTGTAAAAATATATTATGATAATACATCATGTCCTATTATCATTTATTATTTTTTATTTCCTTTTTTTTCAAAGCTTGCTGTGCTAACATATAACAGTTTTAGGCTGCATAAAACTCACAAATATATAAATTAAATATTAATTAATGTGTTGTTGTTATTATTATTATTATTATTATTATCATCATCATTAATAATAATAATAATAATAATAATAATAATAATAATAATAATAATAATAATAATAATAATAATGTTGTATTTATTTATTTGTCAGATGCTCTGGCTGAAGGCTTTATTGGATTAGAAAGCTGTTGTGTGAAATGGGGATAGAGAGCGTAGAGACATTTGGTGAAGGGTCAGGGCCAAAACCCAAACAGAGCTGGAAACAACTTAAACCACATGCACAACAACTTAAAGCACTGCCCCAGTGTGCACTGAAATTCATTTTTCAAACTGATTGAGTGATTCAATAGTAAGAAATATAATAAAACTTAAAGAATTAAGACGGAGGAATTAACAAAAAAAAAAAACAACAAAAAAAACAGACTTCTTGTTACGTCACACCGGTGTTGTATAAAAGGTCGTTTAGGCCGAAGATGCCGTAAAACAGTGTGTTTTATAGTGAAAGGGGCCTTCCGTCATTACCTGAGTGATGACGGTACTTTGCCGTTGTCTTGACCGGCTGCAGATCATGAGCGGCCGACGTCAGGGCTCTGAGTGATCGCCCTCTGCTCCTCTGCGCTCCTGCTGCAATCAGAGACATCTGCAGGGCATCTGAAGACTGACAGGCCACCAGGTTAGCCACTTTCAATTCAAAAGGGCAAACACAAGTGCCGGAGCGGAGCCGGCTGCAGGAGTTGTATTTAGGCGAAGTGAAAAGTGAAGTGAGGTGAAGCGGGGCCTTTTAGTCGCATGTCTGAAACAGGATGCTTCGTCAGGTCACCGCGGTCTTCTGTGGTCACGGACACTGTTGACACAGCACCCGTTTGAGGCTCATGTCACATTAGCTGAAGGCATGCTCTGCTGAAAATACCTCACTCTAGTTCCCCACTCAATATTTTGACATCTAACCCGGGAAGAGTTAACTTGACTCATACTCAAACATGCATTATATAACCACGTGCTTGTTTGCCCCAGTGCAATCTGAACAAGTGTCCCGAAGAATGCACTGCCCAAAATAACCTGATTGCACTGTAACCTTTCTGTTAATAGTCCAGTGCGCCCATGACATGGCGAAAACAAGACGCACCAATCAGAGGGCTGCGACTGCCATCTACTGGCCAAAGCGGAGCACTACATGCGGTGACATTAGAGGGTAGAAATGAACAAAATGCGCCAGACGCCTTTGGAATTAGCCTTTTTTTATTTAGAAGATGGGTTAGCACCCAGACTGTACAGAACAGATATAAGATTAAATAAAATACGTTTGAAGTTGAGACAGACAAGGAATATGGTTTTGCAAATGTGGAAGATTTCTACGATGAGCTCCATTAGGCCTATGTCCATCCTTTTTGTTCTGACCCAATACAAATGCTGTACATTTATTCATCTGGTCAAAGCTGATTTGAAAATAATAATTATTTTAACTAATTAATTAATACAAAAATAATAATAATAAAATTGGGGAATTTTGTACAAAAAAAAATAATAATATAGAACATTTAAGGAAAATTGATTTGTTAAAACTATTTGTCTATGGGATGAGTCTGCCCAAACGTGGACGTATATTTTAAGCACAGTTTTTATAAAAAGATTGAAATCATGCCACGGTACACCTTCTTTCAATACAGCTGCAAGTTGTAGTGCTGTGACAGACATATTATACACCACACCATGTTAGTTCATTTATTACACTTTAGTTCTATTCAT
Source organism: Periophthalmus magnuspinnatus (assembly GCF_009829125.3). Classification (NCBI taxonomy): domain Eukaryota; kingdom Metazoa; phylum Chordata; class Actinopteri; order Gobiiformes; family Gobiidae; genus Periophthalmus; species Periophthalmus magnuspinnatus. Next base: position 7,591,706 of record NC_047138.1, read on the forward strand.
TCAGAATACTAAAAAAAGAATAGACTAAATCTGTCACAACAACGCTATGCAGATTATTATTAAAACTGAGGACAAGACAGTCTATTGACACACAGGCGCAGTGCACAAGCTTGCAGGCAGGAATGGAAACAAAACTGTTCTTTTTTACAAGATACAATTTTCACAACTAAAAAAAGCCCAACTTTTGATTTACTCAAGTGAGACTGAATTAGTAGCACTTGAACTTATCCCAAGGCTTTACCAAAAACAGTACTGTCAAGTTCACCAATGTATTTGTGAGGGTAGTTCAGTGGCTTTTTATTGTTGTTTTTTATGTAGATATGAAGTAAATATTAAGGAGCATCAATAAATAGTTTGATGCTAAATATTTTATTTTGAATTTACCACAGAGATATGGTCTACTATTTCCATCTAGACTTTTCTATAACTTTATTGATCAGATATGGTATAATCCACACACCTACAGCATTCCTGTAGAAGACAAGCTGTAACACCAACCATTGTAAACAGAATAGTACAACCTTACAGGTCAGACATGCAGAACAAGCTCCAATAACACTAACTCACAATTCAAACAAAAAAGCAACAATGTACATCTGAACAGGAGAACATGAACATAAGAAAAATAATCTCTATTTATATATATATATATATATATTTATATTTATATAGTATGTATAGTCCTTTTTTACATCTTTTCATAATAATTCAATGGTTGTGCACAACGGCAGTTTAACCCATAACTACATAAAAAAGAACTGTTATTAGTGTATTTGATATTTTGCCAGGCAGATATTATAAGATAGTTACCATTTATCCTGTGCGAGTACATAAAATAATATAAAAATAAAATAAATCTCTTATGACCTACACTTCCAGGGTGTAGTAAACATGTAATGTGACCCATAAAGAGCACACTGAGGTGCATTCAAACAAGAGTTGTGATTTTATAAAATGAAGTTAAGGGCACTGGAAATCAAAACTCTGCAGTTTTGAAATGTCCGTGTTTGGAAAATGGTCATGTCCCATCATGCTTTGCTCTCAGTCTGTATGATACTGTTGTGTCCTGTAGAGATCTCTGCCAAGGCGTTTGTTAACTCGGCCTCCTCCAGTTTGCCTGTTTCATCTGAGAAAAAGTGCCTGAAAGGGTAAAAGGGGAAGATGTTCAATTATTGTAAAGATGAATTACTTTAAGAACAAAAATTAACATTTGAACACAATTAACATTAGCTGCTAACATTTTAGCCATGTATTCATATGACATTTTCACCCAATATGTAAGAAGACGCCTTATATACTTGGACATCTTATTACATATTTCTTCACCACCTTGACAGTAGGGAAAATAGACAAAAAGCTTGTCATAGGAAAAAAATGGGAATTGGCTTTATTATTATTTTTATTTTTTATGTAGCTAACAAGCCTCTACAGTGGGTGATATTAACTTGTAACTTGTAGTTCCATTGTAAAAGCCAAGGTCTTAGCTGTGTTTCATTTGCTTATTGCTCATTATACTGCTTATTGTGTATAAATTAATTATAACATGTATTATGTTCTATGTGAACGACAAAAGAAAAAAAAACACTTCAGAAAAAGTGACATTTTAGATATAGAGACAAAGCCTGGCTTATTAAGTGATTAACAAGGTATGATGTCACTTGGTGTTTTTTTAAACAGATATATTTATATACATAACTAGCCTACTTAATTTAGAGGGAAAGCCCATTCTGGTGGGTCTAGTAAACCACCCCGAAATGGAGAATGACACACACAAGCATAAAACAGAAAAACCAAGACATCTTTTTTCATTCACAGCACAACATTGAACTAATAATACCAATAATACTGTCATTGCCGAATTAACCATTACTTTAGTGCGTAGTCAATGGCAGGATGCGGTGGTGAATGAATGGGCATACACACGCACACTCGCACACAAACACACACACAGATAAACCTCTAGAGGGAGCCGTACTCATCGCTGACAGGAGGAGGAGCGGTCTTGGCCAGAGTCTCTGATGAGGGGTCTGCTCCGTCTCCATTGGGCAGAGCAGGATCAGAGGGCGGGCTGTCTAGGCTAATCAGGTCAGCAGGGGGCGATGACAGCCTCTCTGTCCTGTCCCCGAACTCTAACTCTATGTCGGGACTTTCCAAGCCAGTGAGGTGTGGGCTGGGAGCTTCGGGAGTTAACAAATCATACGTGTTGGGATGCATTGCAAAGAGGTTGTTTGAGGTATTGAGACTGGAATTAGCAGCGTGCCCTGTAGGGACATCTGCAACTAGAGGGGCAGTGTCTTCAGTATCCGGGCTGGGGTTGCCATGATTAACTGAAGGAGCATTTTTGGTAACGTTATAGTCATCCATTTGGTCATACGGTTTATAATTATTAAAGCTACTCTCGGGGGCAGTGCTGTGTGCATTTTGGTTTGGGGCAGTAGGAGCAGGATGGGAGGCAGTGTTAGCTGTGGTCAGTGCATCTAAGGCTACTGTGTTTGCTGGTTCAGCCTTCTGGGGCCCTGGTGGACTGGGAGCGGGTTTCCTCAATGTGGGAGAGGCAGAAGGGGAAGAGGCAGCGAGCGGGGAGACAGGGGGGCTATTTCTCGCATGCTTTGCCGCCATAAGTTTGGGAGAGAAGCGTCGCTTTGGTGGTATTGGCGTGACAGATTTAGGATCTTTAGTCCGATCCGGGGTAGAAGGAGGAGTGTTGAGTTTAGGCTGCTCCTCTGGGACGGTACTGTCTTTCTGATCCAAAACTAATGGACTTGGTTTGTCTGCCTTTTCGGGCTGTACTGGTGGCTCTATTTTTTGTGCGTCGTCAGTAGAAGAGTTGACAGGTGTTGGCGGGGCAGTGTCGGATTCGGCACATGGGGTTGCCACGGTGACGGGAGCGTGTGCGGGCTCGTTGGCAGGAGTGGACAGACTACAGGTGAGGGTGGTGGTCTCGCTAGAGGGGCTGTCCTGGGCGGGGTCGAGAGTTGCAGTGGCTGTGGCTGAGGAGAGCGTGTCCAGTGCCAGAGCAGCAGTGTAAGCCGCCAGCCTGAGAGCAGGGAAAGAACAGAGACACACAGACTAGACACCAGGGTGACTGTGACGGAGGAAGGTGGCTCGGACCGGCATGCACAGGTTTAGTTACAACACCACACGAGTAGAGACAAAGCAACTGAAAAAAGCACATATTAGGCCAATTAACCGAAATAAAAAAGGCATCATGCTGTGAGTGGACCATAAAGGATACACCCCATACACACAACATGGTACACGGACTAGAAAACTAATACTAGAAAGAGGCTACTAAGAGCTACAGCACTATGGTTAAACAGTACCAGTGACAATTTTTTATGTACTTTTCCATATAGTCTGCATGAATAATGGCTTTCAGTGGTTGTCAAATGATTTCATGAGTTGACCACACTGTAAATGCTGAAAATTCGCTGTCTTTAACTGGTATTGCTTCAACCTTTAGATCAGAACATTCTCCGATGACTGGAGAAAAAAACATAAAGTGCGATAATCCCTTTGAATGGGAGTAAATACAAAAAGCAACACAGTTCAGTGGACTCCACTCAAGAATGACCCGGACTTTTCACAGTGCACATTAATGGAGGCCAAATCAGCCGGTCTGTTAAAGAGAATGATTCTTTGAAGTGGAGTGCATTGTACACAGCTCAAAAGGAGAGTTAAAGGGCCGCGCGCCGCAGGTCAGCTGCACTTACTCTGGCTCTGTGAGGGGCGTGGTCTCACTAGGCTCTGTGGGGCCTGCTGCGTTGTGGTTGGCTGTGCATTCGTCTTCCGTTCGAACTTCAACAATTGGCTCTTTAGACTCATCTTTTCTGTTGTAGGGCACATCATATATTTTAATAAGAGTAACAACATAGAAGGGCTTTTTTTTATACATGACTAGAGAATGGATTTTCTGTGTCTGTCTGCAGAATTACAAGATCGATGTTTGTGTCTGGCTAACTGTGGCTGCATTTCACTGAAAGTAGTACCATAAAACGTAGACAAATCAATACATAATTCTACTACCCACACAATTTGATTTAAGTCAGCCGTTTCTGGCAGTCTGCATCTATAGTCTACCCTACTACTTTGCGCTTCTTGCTTTCTGTATTGATCTATATGGTACAAATCTAATTTCTCTGTTAAATGCATTTGCTTCTAAAATACATTGTTTTAACATGACTTACATGAATGCAGCTTTGCCCTCCTCCAGGTTGTGTCCTTTAGTGCCAGTGCCTGACTTCCCACAAAGGCACATAATTAGGCCACACTTGTTGACAAAGTAACAGGTGACATCCACAGCCAGCAGGAGCAGTATAAATACTACAACTATGATGCCCGCCCAGAGAATAGTGTTCATATTGAGCACTGTCTCCTCGCCCAGATCTGCAGCACAAACGAGAGGAGGTTTTACTCATCAACAATGAAGACACAAAAATACTACCTACAGTTTATCTTTAAAGAGAAACTACTCACCTTTGTGCATCCGATGTTTCTTTTAACTAGTACTGATGTGCTAAGTTAGTCTATGGTATTAAAGAGTACATTTAAATAAATATTTTATTTAGTACAAGCAACACCAAATACATAGGATGTTGCTAGTATTTTAAAATAAGAATTAGTACAGTATTCTTATTTTCATAATACAGTGTATTGTACACAGAATTGTACTGTTGTTGATTAAATTACTAACTGCTCTGTCCTTGAATAGCTCCCACCAGAAAGTACTGGGAAAGATTTGATGCAAATGATCAAAAAAAAAAAAAAAGTATATAAAAAAACCCATATGGCTATTTTTAAATCAGCTAAAAGAAGTACATGCAAATAAATTGACAAAATGAAAACTAAATATGTTTTGTGCATAATTGTTACAAGAGTAAGATTACTGTCACACACATGTTCTCACAGATCAATGTAAGTGCTTCTGTCAATCATCAGCCCACAGTAAATACAGTATTTTCAGCCTGTGTAGACTGGTGCTCTGCTCGAGCTAACGCAGAGTGAGGAGTTCTGGTGCCTTTGGCTCAGAGTCAAGTTAAAGCACCTTTTCTTTGATAAAATCAAAGAGTGACATTGTCCAGAAAGGCCTGAAGAGGCAAACTCCCCTTTTTTCTCCTATTGAAACAGGAACATGGTGGAGACAGACAGGATGAGTGATACCAAAGTGTATGTCACAGATGAACAGCCCTGTGTGGCTGAAAATGCACACACGTCAGGATGCAAATGTTCGTGGTCCACCACACCAATGTCCAAGACCAGGCAAGAGAGCGACACACCGACACACAGAGCAAAAGGAGCAGGGCAAATGAAGGGAAACAAAGAGGAAAACCAGAGAAGGGTGGGAGAACACAGGAAGAGAGAAAGTGAAAATGTGTCTGACGGTCTGAAATCAACCAAAGTATAATAAGGAAAACTCATCATTATAGTAATCGGGGAGAAATGGCAACACATCAAAGAAAAGGCACAGCACAATGTTGAGATGGTGAGTGAGTAAGGGATGCTTTAGACTGGAAAATGAATGCACAAGCTCTGCTGCTGCTACATTTGTGAGGCTGATTTATTTTTATATGGTCTCTACACTTGAAGTAGTTAGAGATGTTAATATTAAATATTTAGGAAGGCGTGGATGCATTGCAATGCTTTTTTTTTACTCTTGACAAAGCAAAATTCAGTGAAAATAACGTCACCCTTTGCAGAAAATGCCTGTCCTAGTTCTGCAAGAGCAAACTCAGGCTCATTTAACAAGGCCTGTCAAAACTTGAAAGTGAGAAGATTCAACCGGAAAATCATTTCTGGCCCAGTGCTGTCCAAGAAATCGTTTTTGTAGATATATTTAGTTGTCATTCACCTTTCACTGGTGGAGAGGTAAAAAGAGAGATAGATTTTGGTTTGCTCTGAGTTTGCTCCTTTGATTAGTTTGAGTGTTTGGGCACTGGGAGAATACCTGGTACTCCGGCTGGTTCTACTGTGGTTCTGAAGGACATTGAGGCTGGCTGGGACTTGCCCTTCTGATTCTCGGCCACAACAAACACATTGTATTCTGTGTCCCATTCAAGTCCACTGAGGACCACAGAGTCACTGCCGCTGGGCATCCGGATCTCAGGTTTCCACTCAGTTGCTTGAACCTAGGAAAGCACAGTGACCAGTACAGAATAGTTCAGGCAATGGTAAAAAGAATTAAAATCTCATAGATAGTTAAATGAACTTTGTAACTTTGTTTAATTTACATTTTACAGAGTGGACTGGTTGTAGACAATAAATCATATCTATTATTATCGTATTTGTTTAAATGTTACATTTAAATCAGTATATTGGTTTGTGTGGTAGTTACTATACTCACAGGTTTATAGCGGATGAGATAATGCAGAATAGGTGAGCCACCATCGTCCTGTTTGACCCAGCCCACTCGGAGAGAGTTGCCTTTGGGCTGAGGAGTCCACTCCAGTTTTGGAGGATTGGGGTTTCCTGTGGGAACAGAGCAGCACCTTGTGTAAACACATGCATATTTATGAAACAGAAGCAACTGTGCATCTTAAAGTAAACTCTTTTGTTTCATTATAAACTGACTTTCCACTTTGTTGTTTTTATTTGAACACACTTGGCCTTCCTAAATCACTTTCCTGGAGATAGTGAGTCTGGAGTCAGCCTAATTACCAAGTGACACATACACGTGCTTATCTGATTCCGCCTGGGAGTGGCTTTCAATCAGCATTAAATTGATAACTGACATAGTGCCAGTGTAATACAGCTCTGGGAAGTGGTCTTTTCGCACTGACTGAAATAGTGATTCTCACTAGTGACTTTCACAGAATAAACAGATAACTGAGGAGATAAGACTAGGACTGTAAAAGTAACATCAGCCCACATTACTTTATAAACCTTGTGTTTGTGGGACTCTGTATGGAATCAATGCATAAAGTAATGACATTTATTAAATGAATAAATATAAAAAAATAAAATAAAAACTTTACGTGAAACATGTATGTATTTAGTGTAGAAGGCACACCAACAAATTACATTAGTTAGTCCAATGTGTCTGAAATGTAACAATAAGAAATTTAGTACATTATGTAATCATGTAATTGTTTAAATCAGTTACATTTTAATTTAACTGAATTAATGTTACACCTAGTAGTAGTAAGAGCAGTAGTAGTTGTAGTAAAAGTAGTAGACAAGATTTTGAACACCCTGAAGTGTGTTGTATTTCTGTGAGCAAACATTGATGAAGAGTCTGAGTTTATTATAAAGTTGATTTATCCCAATACACAACAGGGTCCTTTTTTAGTTTTTCCTCCATGAGCCATCAATACTGGCCAAGTGATGATGATATTAAACACCAGTGACAGTTATGTATCACCATGAAAACAGCTCTGCTCCTCCTTCGCTCATCCCACTACGGCAAATGTCCAACTCTCTGATTAATACATTTGAGGTGGGTAATATTACACGGCCACTTCGGAGCAACTGGAGTTAAATGGATGAATTAATCTGAATTATCTGATGAGGAAGTGCTCTTTTCAGAAATGGGCAGTTACCTTCTGCAGAGTGGAGGACATCAGCACAAACATGGTGCGCACATGTGAGAGTGAATGAAACAAATGCACAATAAGACATGACAACACAAGCAAAGCATAACAAATCCCTTTAAGGCAAACAAACAGACTGGCATGGCAACGTAACAGCAACATTTTATAAAAAGGTGCATCCAACTGCTTTGTCTTCTCTTAAGACTTTGTGATTTACGAGACAGCTGATTAATCAAAGCTGATGAGCCTAATCCAAAAGTAAACATTTCCAAATTACACCCAATGGCGGCCGCTCGAGGGGCCCCACTGCGTTTGAACTGCAGAGATTTGCTCATACTTCAAAAATACAGCCATTAAGCCAATTATTTCTCAAGCTGTGAATCAAAGTGGTATTAATATTCATAGGTAACAACATGCTACATAAATTACAATCTAGAGGTAAGGAAAAAGTGAAGTTTTGTCAGTGTTACAGCCAGGCAAGGTCGCACACTTCTGGTTATTCTATTACTCTAAATGTTGCTAATCAGAAAGGGTTGATGAGGTCCAGAGGGGACAGACAGAGCTACGACACTAAAGACTAATCAGCTATTATTCGCACTACTCGACAAACCTGTGTCCTCAGCGAATAAATGAAAAGTGCCATCTAGAGACAGGAAAGGAAACAAATCAAGCAATCAGAATCTGGTGTGTCTAGTGACTACAGTCACTCTTCTGGTTAAGTCTACAGACAGAAAGCATGTTAACAGTCCTTGTTTCTATATAATTTAAGTAATATACCTGTGTAATGAAAAGAACAAACATATGTTGCTACTAATGCTATTCTAATAAAGCATTAATAACCAATATATTTGCCAAATGTTTTTCATTCCAAGATTAAGCTATATATGCACAATTGCTATCACTTTTATATCAGTCAGACCTAATGAAATTGTGATATTTTCTGATAATACAAAGAGAATTTCATTATTAAATAAAACAATAGAATGAGTAGAGATATGAGGTATGGTTGTGTGGATATAAATAAATAATAACAGAAAGATCATTATCCAGAAAAACAGACAAAACAATGCCTTGATAACAGACTGTTGATGAAAAATGCATCAATCCTACACCACGTTTGTGTTAATTTGAAAAGGATTCGGATGACAGCTAAATCTGATGCACCCGCCCACATGAGACGAGAAAATTAAGGCTCAGCCAAAAACAAAGAATCTGCAGACGATTAGCATCAAGATAACTACAAGACTGTCCCAATGTCTCTAAAGAGATTTCATGTGGAGTCCACAACCTTACAGTGTGGAATAGAAAAGGGCCATGAAGAGCGTCTCTTAGTTGACCAACAGAGGGCACTAAACACTAAAGAAACAAATTCACACCAGACAATTTACTTCAGCTTTACAGAAATAGGCTGTTCATTCTATAGAGGAAATATAATGTTCTGCATGTAAACACATGAACAAATGCTTCTGTAAATAAGCCATCATTTTTACAAGGTTTCTGCTGAAACAATAATGAGAAAAGCATGAATGTACTTACGGACTGGCTCAGTCTTGAAGAACTCAGCAGTGCTGCTCTCCCCTTCGCCCTTCCCGTTGATGGCTGATAATCTGACTTCATAGTTGGTCTCTGGCTTCAGGCCTGTGATGATCATCTCACTGACAAAGCCTGTCAAAAGAGACAGGTCAAAGCTTTAATTAGCGCAAAAACAAACTACTTCTGGTCCATCAGAACACACTGACACAGTGACACTTTTTGATTCTGATCACCATAATATTGTGTGACTTGTTGGCCATTTCTAATTCAGCAAACAAACATCTATTACCATAATAATGCTCTTGTAGTTCTTGATTTAATGTTACAATCTCATTTCCTTCAGGTGTCATTGATTTCCATCATACAGCCAGATTAAAAAAGACTAAGTGCTGTAAAATGACAGCTGTTAACAATTATTCAAGGTTTATATTACTGAGATTACATATATAGTCAGTAGTTCAGCTCAAAGTAAACACTATGTTTAAAACATTTTGTATTCTTACCATCCTGGGCCTCAAAGATCTTGTGGTACCAGCGGGCACTGCCCGGAGCTCTCCACTCTGCCTTGTACCTCAGGACAGGCACTCCTCCGCTGGACTCAGGCTCCTCAAACTGGACCTGTGCAGTGGTGGAGAAAGGCCGCACCTCACTCACAAAGGGGGCTGATGGGATGTCTGTAAGAGGCAGAGGCATACACTTGTTACTGCTGAAATGACAATATAACTTACAATAAGTGCACATAACTGCACAGAGGTGCGGTTTTCCATCCTAATCCTAAATGACTAAGCTTTTTCTTCATATTCATTTTGGGTTGTAAGAGAGGCACAGAATGATAAACTGATTCTGAAAAAACTATTTCATTTCATTCACATGAATGATTATTGACTTTCAGCCCACTGGTGATAAAAGAGAGAGAACCCAGTGTAATTACTAACATTAGAGAACTGTGGTTTTGTCAATTCATTTTAAGGCTACAGACTTGTAATCTTCTACACTGTGTGAGAGTGGCTGCTGTGTTATTGAGCGATGGTGGGAGACTGCATGAGCACACAGCACCAGTAGTGGTTATTTTTAACTGCGCTAAATAAAATCCTTAAGGCTGTTTGTTTTGCTAAACAACCGAATGAACTGAACAGGAAATCATCTGTCAGTGGTTCTTTCAGCATTTGAGCTGGATATAAAAGCCATTTAACAAATACTGATTTATTTCTATTAAAGTAGAACCTCTATTCAGAGGCCTAGCTGTGTTACCTGTGTCTGATAGCTGTGGTTGTGCTATGTATCCTTTGTAGATGTGATTGATATTATAAAGTATAATATTAAACCATAGCAGTTGTCTGGTTCAGGACTGACCAGCTTGAATCAGAAGAAACTCCACGGACTCAGTTCCCATTTCGTTTGAGGCTGTGCAGTTGTAGCTCCCAAAGTCATTTTCCGACTCTGGCGTTATCTACGAGAGAGAGGACAGCAGCACGTTTACTGTACAAAGGCAGAGAGGCAGAACATATGAAGAAAGTTGTGTCAAGCCTCTAAAGGTGACCTTTATGTTTGTCCATTAGTGAAGCCTATTTTTATTTGTTGTGAGCTTTCCTGCTAAATAATTCAGGACATCTTTTCCACAATGTAGCTGAAAGAAAATCCTACACTTCAGTTCAATCCTCATAAAATCTTGATGAACAGAAAGAGTGTGAACATTTAAATCTACCACACACAGGATTCCAATTTGTTTGCAGAGCTGTGTACCTGTAAGTAGCTGGAGGATGGGGTCCGGAAGATCTTGATGTTGGTGGAGTTTGCATTGGGCAGCTGGAGTCCATCGCGCAGCCAAACAATAGACACTTCACTGGGGTAGGCTTTGACCTCACAGCTCATGTTGGCTGAATTGCCCTCCCACGTGTACACTGCCACTGTGCCCTGAATCTTAGGAGCATCTAGACAAAACAAAAGAACTTACATATATAATACTTTATTCCCCATTTGAATGAGTAATATAAACAGCATATAAACAGGATATGATAGTTATATTATGTGAGGCAGAATTAATGAGACTGCTGCTACATTATTCTTTGTCATCTGCAGGCGTTGTCACCTCTGATAAAGATGTACTATTTAGGCCTTAACATCTTTTTATGCTCAAGACTTAAAACCAATAAAAACATCCAAACCCGATCTGTAACTGCTAAGAGATTTAGCATCTGGCAACAGAGCTTTGGAGTTGTATTGAACCTCTAACCTTTAAATGAAGTGAATACTTACAGTGCACCTCCAGATATGCTGCTGCTGTGTCTTCTCCAATGGCACTCTGTGCTGTGCATATGTATTGCCCAGCGTCTGTGTACGTGACATCCTTTAACGTCAAAGAGGAGACCCGAGCATCACTTCTTACTACTACATTTCCATCTGGGCTCTAAAAGGAGAGAAAAAACAACTCAGAATATCTACATTCAGAGGACATAATGTACGTCTGCATGAATGTGTGACCTGAAAAGACAGAAATGAAAATAAAAGAAGAGGTAACTGTAAATAAATAATGAGGGACTAGAAACATCCAAAGCTTTTCACACCAAAGTCTCACCATGTGAAGAACATGCTGAGTGGAAGACATAAAGCAGAAGTTTTAGTACTAAAGAAGCTGTAATTATGGAAAGAAAATCATCATTTAATGTACAAATATGTTTGAAGTTATTTTCACTATATGAAAGCTGCACACTGAATGAGAAACTATAGCTGAATAATAATGAGCTGATAAATGCCTGTTCCACGACATCCGGATTTCTTAGAGAAGCAGATACAATGAGCTTCCTGCTGCTGACCTGAGGGTCAACTGCCCTGATAAGTTTCACCTGTTGTCACCTGACACTGAGCCATTAGCCTTGGTAGTATGGTAGTTACTCTTTAAAAGAATCATTGTTTTTTTGTTTTACTTTTTTATGAATCCATTTCAGAGTTGTGGTTCAAATAAAAGTATAAAATAATATAGACGTTGCTTAGAACATAGAAAACGTGCTAACTTCAAACCTCCAGTATTAATGATTATTTTATTTCAGTGGGCAGCGGCAGGACTAAGCCTGTGTTGCTCACATGGCTTTGATCCAGGCTGTCGGCCAAACAAAAGCATGGATGCTTTTACACATATTGAATTAGGACCATCCGGGCAGCCATGTAAGAGAAAACCTCCTTCGGTTGTATTCACATTCAATAGACAAAGCACGTCTGGGCCATTCATTATGCATAACGGGTAGCAGGAGCAGAGACAGTTGTATAACGCAGTACCCCTTTACTCTGACCCTAACCACAAACAATTTCCCTACAACCTGAAACCCTTACACCTGCACCCCACAAAGGCACCTGTGAATCTCCAATAGCACAGCAGCTCTGATGAAACCATACCAACCAAACACTCTACCTCACTGTCTGCTAACAGTCGATAGTCAGTATTAAGCAGAGCCAGCCAACAGAAGACAGGAGGCACATAGCTGAACATCAGGGCATAAAATTGCAAATACACTGAGGGCATGTTAAACGCATGTCTCGCCGAGTTTGGGCTGGCCTCGAATACAAATGTGTCCTTCTCTGACTGTACCTTTTCAAATCACTCACATGTAGTACATTCATAAACTAGTGCATGCTCTGGGCCTCCTAACAGGATCACCGACACAATTCTCACACTATATACAAAGGCAAGGACCGGTGGAGCTCATGGATGGAATTCACAACTACTTAATAAATGCCTCCCGAATATTGTGTTGAAGCTAAGACAAGCAACATTAACATGCGCTCTAGAATTGCTAAAAACAAATTATTTTCAAATTATAGACCAGAGTGCGACATAATAAAAAACTGTTGTTCACCAATCCAATCAAACAGCCGTAAAATCTCTTTCTCACAATGAATTAACACAGAATTGCATAACATAAAAGCCTTATCGTCTACCTTTAAGATAACTTCATTTCAATTAAAGCTCCTGCTGCGTTTTGCCAAATGAGAATGAATAACTTCTTAATCCACATCACTTTAATATGTTGCCTCGAGGGAGGCTGAATTTCTCACCATTCTCCCATATGTAAACCCATATTCTGATTAAGTTGAAAAGGCTCGTGTGGGCGATTATTCCTGTGCCAATGTTAATTTGTTTCAGGAACAGGCATCTGGCTCCTGCAAAGCTGTCACACATTCTCTTCAATGCACATTCAGAGATGACGGCGAAAGCTATAGATAAATGCAAGTAGAAGTCATGAGATAAGAGTCTGGCAGTGGACCAGGCGAGGACATGTGGGTGGGAAAGAACTCAAAAAGTGTGATTTCTCCTTCATAAACAGTTTGAGAAGAACAGAAGCATGCGGTACCAAACACAGTCTAAAGATGGCAAAGCACCAGGCAGATGTCCTGCTCTAACTTGGGAAAAAAAAAACATACCAAAAAAAATCTAACTTAAATGGAAAGTAACAGGTTTTCTCTCATAACTAGTCAAAAGTTTGGGTCTACATCCATCCCACATTAAATGAAAGAAGTTCCTGTCATGAAAGATGGATGGGTGTTTGAAAAAGTCATGCATTTAGAATACCTTGTGTTGCTCAGGCCGAGTCCATGAAGCCTGTAAGGACAGAGACAGAACAACAAACAAAAGGCAAAGCAATTCTTAGAAAAAATAATTTTTATGCAGGCAAAGCTGGGGAGATGCATTCTGGACTGTCTGTCTTCTATATTCAGGAGCTTTAAGTTCAGGGTCTCACAATGTTAAGTATTTGAATGTTCTTTTAAAATAACAGGTTTATCAAGATATTTAGTGATAATTATCTGTACAACAATGCTGCTGCTAACCCTGTGAAAAAGGTCTATTGGCATCTTGATAACGCCACTGTGTTTAGATAAGGAAGTCATTGGTTTATAAGGAACTGCATCTAAACTGCATCTCAGCTGTTGCTCCTAGTAGTACTTGAGCTTTACTACAAAAATAAACATGATTCCCAATAACTGCTGTACACTTTGGATTTCTAAGTGGCATTTTTTCTAGGTCAAAATAAATCACCCAAAAAAAAAAAAAAATTACAACTCTGTTAATAAATAATCACAAGACAAGTCATACTTCCCAACACACCATTTAAAGCGTAGGTTAACAGCACTAAAAGCTTTTGAAAAGCATGCTTGGTGAATTCTCAGATGCTGTTAAGAGTGACAATGCGATGTAATGGCCCACAAAGAGAGAGTACTAGACTGTAAAAGAGATGATAAACAGCTATTTCATCAGGTGTAGTAAGAGAATGTTTAAAATGAACAGCTAGAGGAATAATTCTGAGGTCAAGGAGAGTTCATTAACTAGATCACCCCTTATGGTTGATAACGGTGTAATAAAATGTGTTCAATATTGCCAGCATTGTGTAATATAATTAGGTAAAATTACAAAGGTAAAAATAAATGTGAAGATAACAACTACTCTGCAAATGAAATGCAAACCCTGCTTTATAGTTGTAATATATTCTGAAGGGCACTGGAACTCTGTCATAATGGGGAAAAAAAAAAAAAAACACGCTTCACTAACACGCTTCACTAACACAACACAGCCAGAAGGAGAAGGTGCCCAATTAAAAGCAGCAATCCAATAGAGAGGAGCATGGACGCCCGACTCTCATATAGTGGTTTACAGAAGAGCGAGAGCTGACAAGTCACGCTGTAATATCTGTGACAGGTGTTTGTTGGAGACAAAGCCCAGCCAACAACAGTAGACAGGAAGTATAAAAAGAAGATACATCTCCAACAATATGGTGACACCAGGTCCCAGGGGACAATCACAGTATTATGTTCTCCACTTCCACCCGAATCCTCCCTGACTTTGTTCAACATGAATTATAATGGCGGATTGTACAGGGGGACGAAACACAATATAAAGATGTTCTATTCTCACCACTAAACCCTATCTACTGTATGTGGCTTTTGTTATTGTCCTTTCGCGGAGGCAAATTCTTTACAGCACAAAACTGACAAGTATCATGCCATTTGGTTAAGCATTACATAAATGAGTGGCTCTTTGTATTCACAGACAACAATGGCCAGGCTACCTTTGTATGCTGCAAGCTTGAGAACACCAAAAAATCACAATAGTATAATAACTATACGTTCTGTCAAATTCATGGATCAGAAATTTGAATAAAGGGAAGCGTTGTTTAAATACCACAAATAAAACTGTTCATATTGAGAACAAAGTTAGAGCAGGGGTCCAACCTGAAGAGTGAAATCTTTCATGACAAATCCTGCTTTTGTTATGTACAGTAGCACTAGTCTTATTGTATGAAAGCAAGGCAATAATCCGCTCTTTCTTTGTTATGCTCTTCACGGCTCTCAGTGAATGCCACCTTCTATTGACATTCAAAATCCTGTTCTTTAACTAAATAATGCCTTTAATAATAATCCACTCTCACGCATACAGCCAAATAGCCACATGTACTGGCGTCTGCTGATGAAAGAAAGTCTTTCGAGTGAAGTCTATTCATTAAGACAAGCATTACAGAGAGCCACCTAAGCCCGTTTAGGCCAGTCCAGTCCACCAGTGGACCATATTTATTTAAAAAAAGCATTATTGATATAATAAAGCGGTAGATCTATTAAGTTAGTGAAAATATTTTTTTTTTACAATTCAATATGACAGTGACAGTGACATTGGCATTTTTATTTTAAATGTTAACCACAAAACTGTGGCTTTAGTCAAAGCCATCCTTGATGAAATACAGCCGTGATGAAACAGAAAGCATGGTGGACAAACACCACATGGACACGTAGAAAAACAATTAGCAGCCAGCCCCCATGCAGTCACTAGAGCCCCTGAGTGACAGAGAGAAGACATTCATCTATGAGCTTCTACAGTCTACAACACACACTCCACTACTGAGCAAAACACACTGCCACCATAGTACAGCTGTGTGTCACATGACATGTCATGTGACCTGCTCCACTGCTGCACAGAGACATAGACCGGTGTGCTTCATATGGACGCTTCCTGTTTAATACAGTCCCACCTGCACGGATTCTTCTGCCATCTTTAAAAAGGGCTGTTTGGAGGTTGGAACAAACCCTCTGATGACTCCTATTATGACAGCTTCTGATCAGATTGTCCAACCGACAACAAAAATAGAGAGGCAGCAGATGGGCCGTGTGCTCAGCAGTAACATTGCTCTCATGAGGATTGACACTGCTCTCACAGGCAGCAGTGTAAACTGTGTAAACTGTGGCTCGATGGTGCTCATGTGCCAGTCTCATGTGGTGGTAATGTGCTTTACAGGGCTCCACCAAAATACATGCCACACTCAGGCCTGTAGCCAGCAGGTGGCTGCAGTTTAGTCCCTCTATCATGTCTGCTATTGACCACCTCAACTGTGGCACTGGCCACCAGCCTACAGGAGAGAGTGTTGCTTTAGCTGGATTTTAAGTGAATCACTTAAAGAAAATAAGAAACAATGAATTTTAAGTAAAATGACACCAATGTTAGACAGTCTACTGCACAATGGAAATGACAGACAGAGCTGGGCTTGAATCCAGGCAACCTCATGCTGTGATGGAGAGGTCACATGATCAGGTAACAGCGGCACAGAAATGCTTCTTCGTTTAGGTAATTAGCTTCAATCTCACAACACAAATGACTTTACCCTGTATAAACCATATTTTCAAACTATTTCTTTTTCTTCTAGAGGCAACATTTTTGCAACATTGCTCTGGTACATTTCTGTGCCACATCAGTTTCATACCTGATAGATCCTGTTAAGATGTGCCTGTTGGAAGAAAATGGAGTGCATGTAATGGGCTGGCTCCAAAACTCCAGTTTTTCTATTGTTCACCCCTTCAGCTAATGAAAAGACAGTACAACCTTGAAGAACTGGCCGTATGAGCAACACATGTATGAGAATACCAATTAGGTATTCATTGATTTGGATGCTGTGAAAATGAGATATTTCCAGCAGTATCAAGGATGTAATGAAGTAATATGTAGTTATCAATAAGCTGCTGAACAAATGTATCAAATGAAACACAATTCAAGTGCATATTTGAGTAAATACAGAGCACCAGACATTTTTGGTCATTATAAATCCTCTTAATGTAAGAGTACAAACAACAGTTAGATCCAGCAAGATCCAATCTGCAGGTTCAGGTTGCTATTCAAGGAAATAGTGGCTGTAAACCTTGTTGTAATGAAAGTGCATCTGCAAGTGATCAATATAGCTCTTGAATTTAGGTTAAAGGTATCCAATTTCTCTCCTTAGAACACTGGTGTCCTGCTTTGCTTTGTCTGCTCCCAAGGGGTTTCAGAGTGCCCCCATTACAAAGCACTGAGACACTGGCACATAGCTCCTGTCCACAGATGATCTTTTAAAATGTGTCCTTACTCTGTGGTAAGAAGGTTTCAGTGTTTGGTATTTTTCCTATGTCGTGCAGTGTAAAAATAGGACCAAGACACTATGATCCTCCTTTGTGCAGGTGTGGCACATTACTGGATTGAGACAAACGCTCACAGGACACCAGTATTCAAGGAAAGAAGAGGATACCACGGATTCAGGCACTTTTCTTGCTCTGTCGGCCTATGTATTTGAGACGCGTGCTCAGACTTTACCTGCTCTGCTTCAGTGAAGACGTGCTCACCAGAACTCCAGCTGATGGTGGGTGTGGGGTCGCCCGATGCCTCACACGTCAGGGTGACTTGCTCCTCCATCTCGGAGCTGGTTTGATTCACAATGTATGTGATCTTAGGTTTGACTGTAAAACACAGGGCTTGTTAGTCAGGTGGGCTGACAGTTGAGACAGTGAGGAGCAGAGAAACTAGAGTTCAAAGGCTGGTTGAGGATAAGCAGCTTGACAGGTGGGAAATCTAAAGACTAAAGACTCAATATAAGGATTGCCTTTTTCATCAGTTGCTCAGAAGCACTGAAGCTTTTCTTGTGTTTACATTGGAAATCAAATGTCAAGGGATTCCAAAGCTGACCTCTGTACAGAATGAGAACATTTCGAAAGAACTACAATAGTAAGAACTATGTGTGCATTATTAAAAGCAGTTTGATACGTAGTCACTCAAACCTGAGTAACCTTAGGAAAATGTGTCTGATATGATTAAAAAGAAAAGCCTGATTGAAAAAGCTTGTTGTATTATGTCTGTTTTGAATGCAGCTCAGGCTGTAACGAGCTTATGCGCACTGCTAATTTGCTTTGTGAAAGGATTGTAGTAAGTATGAAACCCATTTACAGTGCTTTGTTTATAACAGTAAACATAGGGAAGGTTATTTAGTAAAAAGCCTTGTTAGCAAGTGAACCTTAAAATGGCACAAACAGGTGAACAGTAGCCTGCAGCTTTGTGTCTGCAGTGCTGCTCTGAATATTGTGCATGATGAATCTGGGAGGCTTCTGCTGAATATAAATGCCAGCGCACTACCATACATCCTCTCTGTGACTTGAAAGATCGTCTTTGTTCTACACTTTGTTAGCCTCCAATTTGCTTTTATGTTGAGAGTACGGTGCATTGTCGATCAATAAATCCAACATGCCACATCAAATATTTATGCTAAATATTGTGCTAAAAACAGGTGTACAGTTATGGTGTCACATTTATAAGGAGTTTTTAAACCAAGGATAGTAAAAGTTACTTTACTAAACTGACCAGCTAAAGCTACATTTTTGGCAGATTATGGGCCTTGGTGGCATTACATTTTGTTTGATGCAAGAAATATAAGAACAATATCCACAAATGGATTGGACATCTCCTTGACTCTGTGGCAGACGTGTACACTGAGCTGCTGACCTCAGACCCTTGCTTATGAAAGCCCTAAATATCATGCTAAATATAGACCAAAATAACTATTTGTACAAGAAATGCAGGAACTCTAGCTCATCATGAGATTGCTTTTTATCTCACATGTTTTACAAGTTTTTTGTCCCCAACAGAGGTAACTGGACATATACAATTCCAATAAATGGGCTACAGGCTAATACTAATGGACACTGACTGTAATATTAAAGCATATCATTGGTAAAATTATAAAATATTAAGTATTCTGATAAAAAAAAAAAAAAACAAAGTCTGTGCTGAGTGTATTTACTTAGCAAATCTGAATATTGTTCACATTGTGTTCTGTCAGGTCCATTGGACTGACCCAGACTTGTGCAGTGCACTCACAGACTGTGGAACAGTTTTCGCTCATACAATGGGACATGTTTACTGTAGAATAAGTGAGGCAGGTATTGAAATCAATCCAACGGTATGACAGTGGTGCTGTCCATTCTGTTGTTATGTGATATATAGATGGGATCCCAATTTCATTAGTCATTGGCATAAAAAAGTTTACAGAAATGGTACACAATCGTTATTGATGAAGCATAAAACAGATGTCCTCACTTGCAAAACCAAGAACATATTAAGCCACTCCTACATCAGCATTTCTAAAAATCTTTAAACTGAAACAAAGACAACCCACACAAAACACAACATGTGACTAAGACAATGGACACCAAAGGACAGCATTTTTCTTCTCCCACCCACTATGCCTGCTATACCTCTCGATACAGATGAGATGAGGGCAGCACATGAACAGCACTGTCTTACCAAACACTCTCAGACTCAGCTCCTGTTCAGCCTCTCCGGCCTTGTTCTTGGCGATGCAGGTGTACTCGCCCTCGTCCAGCTTAGACACATCCATTATTGTCATTTCTGAGCCATCTTCATTAAAGCTGTACTTCTCACCGGCTTCAAGAACCACTTTGTTTCTGTTGAAAAGCCAAGGAACATTTACAAGGTGAGTCAACACGGCTAATACTGTTTTACTTCTCGGACACTACATTTGTCAGAGATCAAGTGGCACTTAATAGCAACAATTGTTACAGTATGGATTTGGGTCTTCTTTTTAATCAATAAAAAGTGTTTGTACAAATGGTTGTGTTTTTGTTCAGTTAGTGAGACGACCAGAATCCTCAGACTGACTCCAGGTCTTACAAAGCTAACTGCAGCTTGAAAAGCAAAATAGATCAGGGACAAAAGCATAAGCTATCAATGGCCTCTCTGACATAATGAGGATAGTGTGCCTATTGTAGCAGTCTGGTCTTCAGGTTTCACTGTTTAGTTGTCCCTTTGATATTCCTGCATTTAATCAATTTGTTTGATTATAGCAAACTAAAAACTTCTGCCATAGTACTGCTAAGAACATTTTAGGCAAACTCAACATCTACATTTGTGTTGTACAAAATAGTTTCTTTTGAAAAGCTAAATAATTAACCTTGTTTCAAAAGGTCTTTGTGCACTTTACCTCGCCCATGTGACCATGGGTTCAGGATAGCCATCTGGAGCACAAGTCAACATGGCAGAATTTCCAATTTCTGCAGTGGCATTCACCTCAGACTGCCATACCCTGATGGTTGGGAGCACTGGAAACACAACGAGAAAATAATAAAAAGCCATTAAAAAACAAAACAGCTAAAAGATTAGCATGCAAACCCTCAGACTAAAGCCAAATCCATTAACACACAACTGCTAAGCTCCTGGAAGTGTGAAGGTTTTATAAAGACCCAGTTCCTATACCTGTCCTAAAGCCCTAACCCTAACAAAAATACCTGTTCCTAAACTTAAACCTCCCAATCCTAACCTTAACTATAGCATAAAAAAATCACATTTCGTGGAAACAATTTGTTAGCATAAAATAGCTTTCATACTAGGTTGCTCTGGGCAACAGTTTCTATTCAAAGGCTCTCAGAGGATGTCCCAAGCACTTGAGCGTCACAGGACACCTGTTGAAGAAAGCCTGAACAAAAGCATCAAAGACCCAGAGCAGCACTGACCGTTCACCACCACCTTGATGATCCGCAGATCGATCTCTCCACGAGCAAACTGTCGAGCCTCGCAGGTGTACAAGCCTTCATCCGTCTTCTTTATCCCACGGATTTGAAGATGGTTGTTGGGCAGAACTTTAAACCGAACTGACACAGACAAAACAAAGTGCAAACTGTTAATAATGCACATCACAGCACACACAGCACAAGGAAGCAATCAAACATGTACACATTTTACAGCTAGGCTTGTTTTCTATTTCAAAACTTTGTTGATTAGAGGTGAATTTTCAGGAGTATTAACAATGCAGCAGCAAATAAATGTTGGGAGAAGGGGCATGTCATTGGGCAGTATTTCAGGAATCATGGGTATATGTCAGAGGCAGTCATTATTTATTACATGAGAGAGTTTAAATTAAAATAGCAGGATGCTTCTCCATTATTTGGCTTGGCCTTTGCCAGTAATGAACTGTGTAACTGGTGAGGGGTATTGTTCTTCATTCTTCATTCTTCAAGATTTATTTTGTGACAAAATAATCGCATTTTTGACCTACTGAACATCGCCGAAAAGTCATGGGGGTATAAAAACGAAAAAAACTATTCATAAAAAAACATCCATAAAATGGAAACTGACTCAACAATGCCACCTAAAAGTGGATCTCTGTGGGACAGGAGACTGGTAAATTGAACCACTGGTACAGCATCCACACATGAAAAGAACAACAAAAAAGCACATGGCTAATAGACACAATAGCGCCCCCTGTAATACACATACAAAACACAACATTGTCCAATTGGCATGAAACTTGGGTAAGTGATTGTAGGCCTCAAAACATGCACAAAAAAAAAAAAAAAAGTCAATTGGACGTAAGTCATACTATTTATTTCCCAGGGATCCAGAATACACACTTCTTCAATACTTGATGAAGATGTGAATCTGGTCACCGTTGAATCTCCCTGTTTTCAAATGAGCCTGATTGACAGATGGATTAGCCAATTGGGAACACGCATGGTCTGTCTGTATTGGAAAAATTACCAAAAAAAATATCACAGAGGGCTGATTTCTGCAAAATATATGAGCAAAGCACTAAACTCCGATAATCTGAAGTGAGATCAATTTGATTTTATTTGTAAATCATAGGCGACCAATGAGCTCCTTCATTTCGCATGTGTAACTGAAAAAAAATGAATTTGATTGCACGATCATGTTTGGCTGGGCTTGAGACACAGTGGAGGACGTGGGGATCTGACTGATATCAATCTGTATAAAAAATACAGAGAGATGTCATTGTGGATTTGCCAGGCAAATTCTTTATCGTTTGGCCTGTGGAAACATCAATTTCCGCTTTTCAGATCCTTCTGAACTCATACAGAGAGACAAAAATTACTTCATGCAAAGTTAGTGAAAATTCCCACAAAAAATTATTTAGGCCACTCCAATCAGATATTTCAGTTACACTCTAGCTGCATTATGTACAAGGTTGCTGGTTCAAAGGCATGGACACATCCCATATAAAGCAATTGGCACACTGCAGTATAGAAAAAGTGTGATGGAGGACAGATAGTGGTTGGGGTGTCTGTCAGGAAGAAAGAATGGCATGCCAGAGCAGTGGTGAGTCCCTCAGTGGTTGCGTGGGTTGAACGTGCACAGGGGGCAAGGGCCATCATCGCCGCTTGCAGCTTTAATATTTGTTGTTTCCTAATTTCAATTGGCACACTGCAGTATAGAAAAAGTGTGATGGAGGACAGATAGTGGTTGGGGTGTCTGTCAGGAAGAAAGAATGGCATGCCAGAGCAGTGGTGAGTCCCTCAGTGGTTGCGTGGGTTGAACGTGCACAGGGGGCAAGGGCCATCATCGCCGCTTGCAGCTTTAATATTTGTTGTTTCCTAATTTAGAAAGGCTCTGTCATAAAATTGTTTAAAAAAAAAATACATCTAGTGGCATCAGTTTCTTCAGAAGTAGTTTGAGCAGGTGTGTGTAGAAAAGCTCCTGTATCCTTCAAACAGTTGAGACTAAAGCCTCAGCCTTCAATAGAAGGCAGAAAAATCTTACAGTAACATTAACTTTGCAGCACAATTTGGATTGGATTTTTCATTGTCAACAATAACACCAAGCCTAGATATAATAACAACAGAGTAAATAAAAAATGCAATGCTGTTTGAATGGTGCCTCAAACACATGAACATCCTTCTGTCATTCAGAGGAGTCTCACCATCCTTATGCATCTGTATCCTTGCTCCTTTGAACTTCCAGAAAACAGTGGGCGGAGGCGAGCTGGTCACATCACACACGATGTTGGCATTGTCTCCTTCAGTGAACTCTTGTGGTGATGGAGCGTTGGTGAAGGTTATTCTCTCTAAAAACAGAACACACAAAACACATTTTATCTGGTGCTGCCTCACCCCTTCACAATATCTATCCTCACATCAAGTTGTTGTCGCAGAGAGTAGGAAAACTCAAGAGAAATATCAACAAATCAATATTTTGGAACTTTATTCCTTTCCAGATTACAGTGGATCGACAATACCACAAACCACATGGCTCAACTTTCTCTTAAGAATCCTTTAAATACACTAAAAATCAGAAAGAGAAGTTGATTTCAAACTTGATGTGCAATGGAATTTGCTGATACTTGGCATTCAATGAAAATAAGAGCCATTATTCATGGGAAATGCACAATAGACAGGATCATTAAGCAGCCCTCTAATGGTCTTCCGACCATTTATTGAACTGATGAAAAATCCATCCTTGCTCACATATGAAGAGAGAAATGTGTTGCCCCTGAGCAGTCAATAAAATACTCCTTCACTGCAGATTTCCCCCTCAGCACAAAGCTCTGCTTTATTTTTGTTACTCACGGAATATTTTGACGTTGACAGTGGACTCTGCTTGCTGGTCTCCGCTGGTGGCCACACACTTATATGTCCCTGCGTTGTCTTCTCCAGCATTGTACAGTGTGAGCGTAGACGATGACTCATCATTACGAGTAACTGTTATGTCTTGTCTGTTGGGCTCTATCCGATCGCCTTTTGGGCCGAACCAGTCTATATATTTGGGAACTCCAACCACTGAATCACACAAAATATACCGGTAATTCATTATACACAGTATACTGCTAAATCAAATCTGTACATTCTTTTCCTAGGCATCGGAAAGGTCTAGTCAACACCGAACACTTACCTTCACAAATGAAGAACTTGGACTCTCCAAGACTAATCTCACCATGACTTGGGGTTATCTGTACGTCCAGGGAAACTGAAAGACAAATGTGAAAAACAAAATAAGACAGTCGGAAAATGTTAAATGAAGCACTGTGTTCAAGTGCAGCACTGTCATTAATTATTAAGAACACAAACTTGTGTGCTTGAGTCTAACATTTTAGTGTGGCACAGGCCAATGCAATTCACATTCTGTCAAGGCTACCTGTTTACCCAAAGATACTTGTTATTTCATTTTTGCCTGGAGCCTCAATGTTTATCTCCATGTTTGAAGTAATGCAACATCAACACTGCAGGAGGATTTCATTTAAGATCAAGCTCTGAGTCTGAGCAGCAAACTTCTACATAAAAATACTATTTTATGTTACTCGCTTTGCATTTAATCTGTGTAAATGTATGCCTATACCACCTCAAGCAGAGGGACTGGCTTTCTTATTGTGGATATCGGAGAGTGGGGTCTGGCTTAATTAGAACAAAGCTTCTCTTGTCTGTAGCTGAAGCTCCCGCGAGACCGTCTCC
The DNA here is from genome assembly GCF_009829125.3 of Periophthalmus magnuspinnatus. Lineage (NCBI taxonomy): Eukaryota > Metazoa > Chordata > Actinopteri > Gobiiformes > Gobiidae > Periophthalmus > Periophthalmus magnuspinnatus. Next base: position 7,616,293 of record NC_047138.1, read on the forward strand.
TTACAGAGGTGAACTAAGAACTGTGACTAAAAAGACTAAAGTCCAGCCTCACAGTGCACAGTGTGCATTATGCACAAGCAGCAACGTGACCACCACTCCCACACTCAGAGCAGCTCTACTGTACAGGAAAGTTCAGACCTGCCTATGAAAGCTGGACCACATGACAAAGTGTGATATAGCTATTTCAAATTAATCATATATTATTACAATATTTCATAATATTCCATTGATAGTTACACTAATTAAAAATAAATGTATTTATTCTATTGTCATAAAGAGAATACATGAGAGTAGACAGATGAATAGTTTTTTCATGTTATATAATTTTAAGGAAATTAAAAGAATTGGCTGTACTTCCATCTCAAAAAAGTGGTCTCAACATCTGTCTTAAAAAAAACAAAACAAAAAACAGCTCTAAAACATTGTGCAGCCCTTGATGTCTTTTTTATTTAAAAAAAAACAATTAAAAAAAACAAAAAACAACAACAATGAATGTTGAATGTTCAATATCACTTATTTCATTTTAAAACCATTATGTGCAAGTCCTTTCTCTAATGTAGTCACTTCACACCATGCAAACGTGCACACCTGCCCCATCAGGGAGTTTCACAAATGAAATCCTTGTGTAGTCCAGGGCTAATTAGTTCACAGTGGCTGTGTGCAGAGCTATGATTCTTTCAATAAATACGTACTTCAGAACATGACAGGATAACTGCTCTCAACCAAGCACAGGCACATACCTTTAACCATAAAGAAGTCTAATGAGTATCTGAGGCTCACAACCAAGTGAAAGAGTGTAACCCTCAAGCAGGGGGCAGTCAAATTACAACCAACGGCCACTGTCCTAGAAATGTAATCCCTCTGAGGCTCTCCACAAACTATTTCCCTTTAAATCCAAGCCGCCAACCAGGGTCAGACCGCTCCACATCTGGAGCAACAGTAATGTAAGATTATGGCACATTCACTTGTTCAAGTCACTGGTCAAGTGTCCAGATAAACAGGGCTAACAACTAAAGTTTCAAGACAAGTTTAGCCTTTATAGACCTTTGTTGGCAAGTTTGGGTTTCTCTGTGTCTCTGCATAGCAACCAAGTTGAATAATTACAATTTCCTCTGATCTTCCACCAACCAAAGAAAAAAGGAAAAAGAAAAAATCTGTATCCTTTATTAAACTGTTTTGATCAGATATAACTAAACAAAACAAAAAAATTCTCAATGACTTTCTTACATAACTGTTGGTGGCACAGAACACATTTTGTCTTCAAAGTTATTTTGTTAGCAAAAAGAAGAATGGAAGATACAGTTACAAGCACAAGAATGACAAGGGGTCATGGGGACAAAACAAAACAAAACACAAAGCTACTGTGTCTCAAATAACAAATAATAGACAGCAGACTTTTGCTATGCCTGATCATCATTTTATTAAAAAGTTCACCTCTCCATATTTCATTATGAGTAAATAATTTAAAGGAGTGTGGCTTAGTGCACTTTGCTAAACCTCAACGGGTACAGAGCAGAGAAAAGGCAAGGGACCCTCAGGAATCCAGATATTCTTCTCCCCACTAATTGGCAAATATGACTTAAAACTTCTGAGTTTTAACAAACCCAATATGCTTTTATAGCTTGTTTGACAGGAGAGAAATAAACAAATAATAATGTTTTTTTAGTTAGGTCAAACATGCATAACTAAAATACACATAATTTGAAAACATAGCCAGATATCTTGTCTCACGACCAAAGCATTACCATGATAATTCTGTTTTCTAGGTCTTGTGCGGGACTAAAACTTGCAGAAATCCCTGTTCCATGTTTAACACTGCCTTGTAATTGAAATGCTAATTCAGAGTAAATCTTATGCAACTGTTTATTTACAAAGACACAAGAGCCCAGCCCATCTGAACACTACATAGTTGGTTTGTGATTTAGCGTCCCCCTGGCTATAGGCAAACCCACACAGACTGATTATGACTATAGGAGACAGCTTGCAAAGTTAATAATTCATGTCTCTGTGGGTCACCAAAATACCTAAATGTTATCAGAGAGCAAACCAAATCCAATCATAAACCTCGTTTTGTTACACAGCCTGCTGCTATTCGCTTAAAGTACATCAGAATAAGACCTGCCCTAACATTGCATGCTTATTTTACTGTAATTGCAATAATCATAGTGCACTTTTTGTGAACTTGCGCTGCTTTGAGTTGCTATTTAAAGTTAATGCATTATTTCTAGCACACAGCCAGAAGGCATCGTGCTTCTTAATACCAGCTCCTGCACATGTGTTTACACGTGGAGCTGTGACGCGGTGCATGTGGTGAGGACGGTGGTGCGCTAGTATTTCTTGAATGAAAATGGACATTGCGGTCCTCGGGCGACAGTGGTAATCAGCGGTTCCAGAAAGAGATTGCATTAATAGCCTTGTTAAGCCTGGACTTCTCCTCAGCTTGGATCTTCAATAGATCTTTCCCACAGGAATGCTGGGATATGGTGAGGAGTGTGGACCATTATCAGGCGTTTTCTGGGCTGCAGCCTGGATGCGCTGCTGGTAAAGCCTCTGTGAGTCGCTGCTCTTGCCTTGTGGGATTATGCTCATTATCCATTCTGTCAGCGTAGTACACACACACTTACTCTGAGACTGACAACATGAAGGCAGCAGTAATCAATGTAAGCCATGCTATATGCATAAAATCTAGAGATGCATGGTAATGGAATTTTCAACCGATAACAAGAAGCAATGTGTGTCATTGATAACCGATAAAGTAAAACCAATAATACTTTTTAAACAAACCCAATTTTTGAATTTTTTTTTTTTTGTTTGTTTGTTTTAATTCATAGGCTTAAATGTTACTAAAGTAGGCCATATAATACATATAAAGACTGACATATATGACATTTACAAGTATGAAGTAACAGTATTGGTTTGTAGCCTGCTCATAAGCTCAATATAAATGAATTAAAGACTTCCTATGTCCTGGTAAAGTTTCATAAAGGCCTACATTAATTCTTCTTGCCACATTGTAAATGCCATTTTATTTTGTTATCATTAACAATATGCTTCAGATAAGCCATATTATATCTGTGGGTTTCATGCAGGCTTTGTGCAAAACAGAGGGAAAGGGGTGCAGCACTGTGGCTGCTCCTTTACAACGAGATGGATTGAAGTGACACAAGCTCAAAGCAGCCGCTGTGTGTTGTGAATATAGACGGTGAATAAAAAGTTAACAGAGAAAGGCAGACACAGGCAGTCCTGTACCAAGTCCGTCTGCATTGGGCTGTTTAGCTTAATGTGTCTGTGTGACCCAGGTGTTTTCGCGTCTGCAGACGGGAGTACACGGTCACATGGTCACAGCAGCAGCTCAAACAGGCAAACTCCTGCACCAAGCATCCTCTCGTTTCATTAGGAACTAAAATACAACTAGATCCCCACATAGTCCAAGCCCGTCAGCTCGATAGCATCTATGTGAACCTACAGAGCTAATGCATGGACTGTCACAGTCTCGGCTGCCTATCGGGGCTGCCTCGTGTTTTCACTCGTCATTGCGGTGAACATTTTTAGATTACTTTTAAAATCTAATGTGAGAAGCCTGTCGCCCCTCTCCTGTGTCGTGGGGCTGGTAAAAAGCACTTTCTCTGAAATATCGTTTCTCTAAATGTAAAAGAAGCCTGTATACGTAAACATACGTCCTCTGCTCTCTACCTCTGACCCAGGACAGCTGTGTGCAGCTGGAGTAGGGGATGGAGCAGGGGCTCAGAGTGAGCGCTCTGAGGGAAACAACCTTGGAGGAAAAGCGATTGAATCAGTATCGTTGACCCATTTTATCATGCATCCCTGATAAAAAGTTTTATTTGTAACTGTATTAATGAGTACCCTTTCAGTTCTGACTACATTAATGTGCTGCAACAGTTAAAAAGTCATTATTTGTAAGCACACTAAATCTTAAGCCCTAACCTGAGCTCTGAATGTTTTAAAAATTGAGTTGTCATTCTTGATGCAACTCCCATATCTGCATCTGCTACATCTGGGCTTAGGAATGGCACAAAGAGTACAAAGGGAGTAAAGTGGTATTTATTAATGGAGAACACTGAAAATTAAATACAGCGCAAGAAAATAAAAATGTGCCATAAGAAGCAAAGTCCATTCATGGTTTGTAATTTTAGAGTAAATAGAATGATCTCTTCAGACCTTCTCATTCACTGCTCTTGATGTGGTCTCTATAGAGCTTGATCCATATGATGCTGAAACTGTCTACCACCTGAGAAGTTACAGATAAAATATGTACTGTATTAAACTGTGTCGTTTAAACATATTTTCATTTTTAGCCTTATTACTGTTCTTTGCTTTTTAGTGGCAGTCTGTGTAGTGTAGATAACAATTATAAATTAGTTGTTGATTGTTTTACTTATTAATTAATCATGATTAATCAGATTAGATGTTGCACTTTGATAATAAACCAGTTTCTACTTTTAAGGAACTAGTATTTGCTCTCTGCTCATGTCTCTCAAGCAGAGTTATACTCACTTCTTGAGTTGCCATGGTAACGTGCTTCCTAGCTCCCCTCTCCCATAATTTGACATCAGCGCTGGCTCTCCCTCTCCTCCCTCGCAGCTCCCCGATTGGATGGAGCAGCAGAGCCTACAGTAGTGAGTGAGGACTTGCACTGGACTTGTTGTCAACACAGAGGAGCATCAGCTGATCTGCACAGCTGTCCTCCAAACTGAGCGCAGCACTGCAGACAGCTTCTGGTACTTTGGGAGGAAAAGGTCCTCAAGTACTGTTACAAAGCAGCTCCTACCCCTAGTGATGACTGTGGAGTTTGTAAAAAAAAAAAAATAATAATAATTTTTTATATATATATATATATATATATATATATATATATATATATATATATATATATATATATATATATATATATATATATATATATATATATATATATATATATATATATATATATATTGTGACAAAGTGGGCTTTTGTCCCTTTTTAATAGTACTATAATTTGGTTTGTGCACATGTCTGTTCATTTTCAATAACTTTTCAATACTAAATAGAACTATCCCGGGTTTGTTTTGTTTAGTTTTCAATCAGTTAAATCACCACACACTAGTTAGTTTAAATATATTTTATTTTGTTAAATATATCAATTCAGTTCAATACAGCAATCCTCTTATCTCCACATGGTCCAAACGAAGAGGGGGCATGCCCTATGTCAGCCATTTTATAGGCTTGAGAGGGGTCGTGGGCCGGACCATGTGGAGGTCCGGCCCACGACCTCCACATGTGTTAATGCCTTATGTATTTTTGTTTCAATGATATAAGTGTTTATAGTTTATTTTGTTAAACACTTTAGTAAAGGGACTTGGGCCCTGAGATATGGTTTTATATTGAAGGAAATGCTAATACCCACAGCACCTGGAGAAAAGATGGAGTATACCGGGAGAAAAGATGGAGTATACCGGGGGAGGAGCTTCCGGTGCAGGAGAGTATTTTAGTAGGGCTAATTAGACAGATGGGAGACATCAGTGTAGCCAGGGTACACGTGGCTTTTTCCTTAGTTGTTTAAGTTTTGTTGTCTAGTTTTCGTTGAGCACCGTTAATTTTTGTAAATATGTATTATTTTTGTTTTCACGGGGTACCACTACGCGGCCCCGCGGGTAATAAATTTTGTCTAATGGGACTTCTTTTGAGTCTGCCTCCTATTTGATCACTTCGGGCCAGCTTCCCCACATATATATATATATATATATATATATATATATATATATATATATAACTCAGATCATAATTGATACTAAAACTAGTTACAGTAGACATCTGAGCCAGTATCAATAATATAAACAGTCTGAATCTTTTTCAGAATTAGTATGACTACCTAGTATAATAGATTTATCTCTTATTCTCTGATAACAAAAGCGTATTGAAAATGTAGTATTTCAGCACTAGTTTGAAGTGCTTATAGAAGTGTTTATAGAGCTTCCTTATTGTCACTTATTGTCAGAGCTGGAGCATGATTCCTTTTCTTCATGTGATTTTCCTGTGTGTAGACTAGAGAGTGCACAACAGATGGTCTGTGGCTCTTAGAATGTCTCACGCCTCCAGTTGAAATAAATGCATTTGATTCTTTATGTATTGTCACTATCTGGAGTGGTATGTTTAAAGACACTAAAATATTCTGAAGTCCTGACGTAATAGGTCATGTGGGTTATGTAAGAGGGCAGAGTATACACATCATTTACAATGAGACAATGAACCAGAGCCAGGGCAGGTCACTGTGTGAAAGATGCAGCATCTTTAGGTTTAGGAATTTATCATTTGCTTTTCCCATTAGTAAAAACAAATGGCTATAGTTTTGAAATGCAATGCAGGAGAAAAATCTGCAATAGAAAAGTTTATAGAGTTATAATAAGGCTGAACAAATGTTTAAAAATGTCATGTTTTCTGACCAGTATTGGGGTTGAAATAAGAATGTTGTTTTTAAGGAAGATTCAGTTTGGTGAACACATTTTAACCACGTTTAAAATACAATAATATACTGAAATATGAATATGTTAGTAGAGATCTTAACTGGGCAAGCAGGTTTTGAGCTCAACAAGAGTTTATGTAAACAGGACATTTTGTTTTTTGAAGAGGACATTCAATAATTGCAGCCTTTTGCATTTTGCTAATTGTGGCTGACCATTCAAATGTGATTTTGATTCAATTGGGATAAATACTCCACTCAAGTTTGTTTTTATTTCACTCACTAAAATTATGATGAGGACTCAGCTACTACAGAAACATAATCAAAAGTACTGTGTTATACAAAAGAACACAAGAAAACAGTAGCATGATCTATTTTACTCTCTCTCTCTCTTTGTTTTGAGATAAAGTGTTAAGAAAAAAAAACTGTGTGGTTCTGTGGATGTTGTAGACTGAATGAGTTACAGTGCTCTCCAGTTTGGTTGCCAACAGAATCCATCCTCATTCAGCCACTTTAGACTGAGTGCCCCTGAGCATCTGCCTCAGCTGCGCCTCCACAACAGCCCACAGAGGCAGTCCCAGCATGCACTGCTCGCTCCACTCCGATGATTTACCGTTTAAAAGGCTCATTACAAGGCCACGCAATTACACACAGGAACAAGAGGACATTTTGTGGAATGAAATGAAACAGTCCTGAAATGAGTTCTGACTTAATTGAAAAGTGAAATAATGTAGGTGCAGTATTTGGAATGGAAACAGACATTCAGTGAGCCTGTTCCAGGTTTGGGGATTTGTTCCAATATGAAAAATAGCTAGAATTCTCACCAGCTCGGGGCATTGGAGCAGGACCATGCATAAACAAAGCGCTTGGTTGGTGCGCTGTGTCTGAAACATGTGAAGGCGGCGAGATGGAACCGAACGTGGAGCTCTGGCGTTTGAGCAGAGAAGTCTTTGAGATGCTGAAGCCTGAGTCCCAGTGGAAAGTCTAAAAGAATAGAACGTCTGTGTGGCATGAACAAGGCCTGAAATGTTAACATCTTTGTGAGCACAATGAATCACCAGACTGTCATAAAAACACTCTGCACATTCATCATGGCTGTGTTCCTCCAGTGCTTCCCTGTTAGTGCTAGTCACGACACACTCCCACAAAGCCCACACTAGAACTGGCCCGCGCTCCAAGCTGCACAGACACAGGCTCAAACTGAATAGGTGAATAACAAAGAGCTGCTCCTGTATGATTCTATTACAGTGCAAAAACAGAGGCCACAGAGGCACAATGAGCACTCAGCTCAAGCTGCCTGGGCCAGGGTGAGCTGCAGCCTGGCAGCAGCACACTGCTCTCTCTGTGTGTCCTTTGAGCAGGCTGCCGACACGCCGGGACGGGCCGGATAAGCCTGCCTCGACTCCACCAGGAAGAGCAGCAAAGGAGGGAACGCAGCATTTCAAAAGCAGCCAGTCAGGGGCAGGGCCAGGAGGAAGGGCCACACTTGAGCTCTCATTATGGTCTGTAGTTTGGGAGTCATCCTTGAATGCAGCAGACCCCACAGTATGGACCAGTCAAACCAAAGCTGGCATGGATTTGGGCTGTGAAAAGAAAGACAGCCAGCAGATCGACAAATATAAAAATCCTTCAGAGTATTTGTACTGAGCGTGACTGTAGCTGGCATGGGGACAGTTGGCTGCAGCTGAGCATTTGGACACCTCCATTAGCAGTCTTCACTCAATAAAGTCCAGCCATCCACAGAGATAGAAATGAGCACCTGCCAAGTCACCTGCCAAGTCACCTGCCAGCAAAACACTGCTCTGACAGTAAACAATCATCGCCCACCGTGGACGACAATGCCTCAGCTTACTAGTGGACAATATGCCAAAAAAAATTCTAGAACATTTTTTTTTTTTTTTTTTTAATCACAATCCATGTGGTTAATATCTTTTTATCCTCCAGTAAGGGTAACAATTTGTTGCTTCTGAGGGTTCACATTTCACTGCCACTCTCTCAGAACATGGCAGAGTCTGACCAATAGGAGAAGTAGCTGTGGAATAGTGTCTACGTATGAGCAAAAAGCCGCATTCAATTGAGAAGCACTGAATCATGATATGACGATCAAAAATGGACACTGGCTGCAGTATCTCTGTACAGTTGGATAAAGCTTTACAAATGAAAAAAAAAAAATCTTAATCTTCATCTTCATTTGATAGTAAGGAAGAGTCGGCGAAACTGTTGCTTCTTCCAACCTGCAGACACTCATAAAAGACTCTCTGGGCCCATATCCCGAAGGGCGTCTCATCTGTCGGAGTAATTTTGTGCTGGGTCGTTTTCAAGGACAGGACCGGCCATTAGGATTCTATTGTGAGCCATTAAATTAGATAAGTCATCATAACTCTTCCAAGGAGTCATGTCGCCGCAGCACACACTGAGGTAAACTCCGCAAGTGTACCTGGTGTTACACTTGAAAAACATCAGCCCAAGAGTCTAGTAGTTTAGTGTGAATATGTGCGTGAGCGTGCGGGGAAAAGTAGCAAGGGAGTAATGACGTCAACTGCCATAATTCAACAGCAGAGGGAGGCAGCGGTGTATATTTGTGTCTGAGCACTAAAAGGATGTCAGATCTTTTAGTGCTGCTTCAGACAAGGGCACATTTGACAGTGGCGCAGAAAACATGTTTGTGTGATTCAAGACGTCCCTCATTAATCCATGACACATCTGATTGTGCAGAGCCATAATAAGTGTCCATCTGCGACAGGCGCTTTTAGACCACTGTAGGAGGTGGCAGATTAAGAGGATCAGTGCCCCGGGCCAGTCTCAATATGTTAAAAGACAGAAAGGATGTTTGATCCACAGCAGCAGCACACTGGTAATGCCTTTTAATTCATTCAAACAGAACTTATTCTTAATAATAACCATAATAAATAAATAATGCAATGTAGTGCTTTTGTAGACACTCAAAGAAGCTATTCACGCAGCACATTTGTATGGAAGTGGTGATCGAAAGTGGTGATTGGAGGTGGTCGGAGGGGCCGATGGCGCAGACTGGCACCCTCGCTTCCATAAGTTTGCCCCACCTCCTGCACCTGATTTGATGTTTTATTAAGGATTCCCCCTTGAGATGCACCATCTCATACTTAAGTGAGTGAAATGTCTTGACTAGGGTTACAACAAATTTGGATTGAACCACCAACCTCACAATATATAACAACCACTTTAGTTCAGTTGGTTATGTGTTGTGCTTAATTTAATTTTAAATTGTATTTATTTATTTATTTGGTTAGGACAATGTATGTTAATGAACAGACATGACATGACAGACATGAACGTAAAGCCTTTAGCTAAAGGCTAAATTCTCTCCATTGTCCCAAGCTTTAGTGTAGTACTTTTGCCCTACTTGCAATGTTTAGATTTAAGTTTCTTTTTTATGAATGATTTATTTAACTTTTTTATAGAATATTTCTTTTCTACTGCTGTTCTTGAACTATGTGTTGCAACACTGGAATTTTCCCTCTGTAGGAAAAATGTAAAGGATCTCTTATCATATAATATTATTTATTAAAATACACTCATTAATTGATCAGATGCTGGAAATGGTCGGAGAAAATATAGTTATACAGTTGATTAAAATGAAGCAGTGTAATTGTTCAAATAAGTGATATTTCTGTAGTTAATTTAACACTATTCAGATTGTTTTGCAAAACTTCAGCCTTATGTTTTAGCTCATTTCTGCATTCTCCTTTATGCAGTGCCAGAATATTGTCCTCGGGATAGAAAAAAAATAAAATATTGTCTTTATGAGTCCAATGACTTTCAATCTAGAACACTTATCCCTGTATAGATTGTGATGATAGTTTCAGACCAAAATTGTATCTTGCTCAAATGAACTATCCCCACTTGTATCACGCACTGATTCAGTCGTCCGAGACTGTCGACAAGCAGCTCCACTCAAACATTAACACTTCTTGTGCGGCAACAAATGCAGTTAGACCAATCTAGAGATGAATAATAAACAGTCTGCTTGGACACCTGCTGCTGAGCAAATCTGTTCTGATTACTTTTAGTAGGTATCACCAGATGGTACTTTCTCTGCCAATACTTCCAATCTACGGCAATCAATACCATGACATGCATCAATTATTTACTGCCGACTTCTGCGAGCAATTTGAATAAAAATCAATCAAGCAACACCAATCAGAAAGGGCCTCTTTGGAAGCATTATGGCAGAGTGCTACCCCTCCCTCCCGGTCAGATAGAGCTATCAAGACTAAAAGAGCAAGGAAAGCCCAAGGTTGTGTTTCGCATTCGGAGCCAGAGCGACTAGGCGTGGTCTACCATCAGCTCGGCTCCACTGAGGGCGACAGATGGCATACAGGCACCTTACGACACAATGCACACACACCTCATTAGCCAATCAGAGGCCACACTGTAAAAATAGATGCTGGGACAAGAGGGTCTCTGGAGAGTTAACTACCCTTCTCTAGAGTTAACTACTCTCCTCTAAGGGGCTGGACTCTATGAAACAGGAAGACTATCAAGACATCCATTTGTCTGCAATACAGCTTGACTGAGTGACCACAAGATTTCATGTTTTTACCCGCAATACTATAATTAATGTGCACTGCTAATTAAGTCAATAGTCATTGTGGCCCCACTGCAGTCAAAAGAAAGCTGAGATCATCGGAAAACTGTTCAAAGAAAAGGTCAAATCTCTACAAAACCAGTCTATACAAAGTGCGGCCGACACTTGACAGCCTGAACAACATAGAGACATCAAGGTACCTAAAACATCTTACCCTGCAAGCACCCACAAAGAACATAAGGTTGTCACTCTCTAAACCAAACCTAAACAAAATTGTAATTAATGAGGAGAGGAAATAACAGCTGAAAACCAAACATTGTGCAACAACATTTTGCGTGTATATCTTAACTTGAAAAACTTTGACATTTTGCTTATACTTGTACGTGTACTGTCGTTTGGCAATGCATAATCAACAATAGTATTATTACATCCAATTAAGGCCAAACCAGGATATCAGCTGATGTCACAGAACTGATGCCCGATCCGACAAAGTAGCAGTGTAGCAGGTGGTATACTGGTACCAATATTTGATACCAGTATAGATGCATCCTAGCTCTGTTATTAAGAGGTTTTTTTTCATCTTTTTGGATGCAAAGGAGAAGAAATCATGTATTCTCCTTATGCTGCTGTTTAAGTTTTAAAATATTTAAAATGGCGTCAAACAGGAACAGCTAACTTTGAAGGTAGCTGTGTAGTGAAGTAAATCTGAAATGATCTGATCATTCCAACACATTACAAAAACATACCCATTCAATATCTCACACTGAATATAATACATCATTGCAGTTGATTTTCTCAAACAGATTCACAGAAACTTGGAGCGTCTGCACTTTTGCCATGGACATATTGGTTTGCTATTTTCCGCTCGGAGCAGAGCTCAGTGGGGCCCTGGCCCTGCTCTGAGCAGAGAGGATCATGGGAGACCGTCACTTGCTTCAGTGGCCTGTCAGTCGCCTCTACACTCAGTGGCATCAATGAAAAAGATGCACGATGGGGTTCATGACACATCCGGTCTGTGCTGCCATCCCGGGCCACACAGCTTCAGGCACAAGTCGCAGTGTCACATCCTTCAGGGAGAACATGGGAGATATGAGAGACATGAGACACGGGGCAGACATGGTAGAAAAGCGAGGGCCGCACATATGGCTCTGGCTGAACTTGTAGAACTACAATCTAAATGTGCATAATGTCATGTAAGTGCACACTGTACATGTGTGATCACAGATGCTTGGCCCACTGCCACATGCTTCACTCATGTATTGAGACACAAGCTCTTCTCCTCCAAGGCCTATATTGATCTTTTAAGTTTTGGAGTTGGCCAGTTGAAGCTTTGGCCTGCAATGTGCCAAGTTGTGCAAAATATAATTAAGTTGGTATGAATTAAGCTCAATGTAATGTTTATTATTATTATTATTATTATTATTATTATTATTATTATCCTCCATTATAATATTTGTGGCCCACAAAAATCCCCGAAACCCAGAGCGGCTACTTTGCATAATCGGTAGTGGGCACTGTTGACAGACCACACTACACTGGTCAATTTTGCCAAGTTCTGCTAAAAAAAAATGGTTGCATAACAGAACTAAGAGACATCCTTTATCTCTAGAACAGTGCCAAAAATTGAAAGATCACAATCTAATCTTTGATCAATCTCAATGATAAGGCAAGCACATTTTAATTGTCAGGTCTATAGCCAATCCCATGGCAGTAAGAGCGCACGGGACTGAAGAGGAGTCACCACTCTCTTGTTTAGTTAAGTTGTTTAAGCTGAGTCAGGGCCACAGCTCGTCTCTTTATGTTTCCTCAAGTGTCCATGTGTTTCTGAAGTTTTAACTTAAATTTGCACAGTTTGACTAAAAGACTAAGATTGCCTCTGTGCAGTCTGCCCTCATGCCCTCTCTCTGATCCAGCCACAGCTCCTCACCTTTTCTCCTCTCTTTGGCTCCTCCGGTGGTCCTTATAAATATAATCCAAGCTACACAAAGTACAGTAAAGTTTTCTCACTATTTGTGAGTGAAACTTAAGATCTAATTTAGTGCACAGACATCGCACGTGTTCCGCTGATAGCAGTAGCACTTACATGCTTTTAGGCTTAATTGTACAAACTTTATGTGGATTTCTCTGGATTATTGGTCCTAGCAACACAAAACTAAAAAAAAAAAAAACTGTAGTGATCCTGACACTCTGCTCTTTATGCCTGAAGTCCACCTGTCTATGTTTTCAATAAGATGGATGAAAATTCAATCGAAAATCGAGGTCCATGAATATGAATGCACCATGAGGGAAAAAAAATGTCTTTCTTTCCCATATCGCCCAGCCCTTTTTTTCTCTGATCATATTTAAGTATTTTGGCATGTACAATGAGCATTGAGGGCTTGGAAGCCTTCAGCGGTGCTTGATACTGATCACTGGACCTTCATATAACTCTTGCTTCTGTATGAAAACTTAATAAAAGTGATAATATAAAATACTAAGACTATTTCATTATAGTACAAGCACAACACTGTATTGTGTCTTCCAAACGATGACAGTATTTTAATAAGTGTGTGCCTTGCATCAGCAGACACTTCATGACAAACAGAGTAACTTTTTTTTAGCAGCACCGCTCCAAAGCCCCCAGACAATTCTTGATAATTTATGGAGCTCTCTCCTGCTATGTCAGCCAAATAAGATCCATGGAGCGGCGCACATGCAGCCCTGCAATGAGCATTTCATCACGCACATCGCAGGTACAGCCAGCAACCAACAGACTTTTACATGAAATCTAGACATTATTTTTATTGTTAAAGCATTACTTGGTATTCTGCTGGACTACACAGTCTCCTGCCCAAAATGTCCAGGACCTTCAGAAAGAGGACAGTGTGAGGATAGAGCAGCTCCACGGTGACGCCTCTGTGAGCGCGTGCATTATTAAAATCACAGCTCCACTGACTACACAGCACTAACCACATTCCATATACTAGGGAAAAGGCAAGCAGTTCTTTCATATTTGGAAATATTTGATGTAAATAAAAATATAATAAATATAATGTAATGCCTTATTCTTTATTGTATTGGCACTAAACAACAAAGTCAATTTACTTAAGCCATGTAATTTGTATTATCAAAAGGAGGAAAGACTGCCAAGCCATTCTTTAATTGAACAGATCTGGCTCTTGTGAAGAGCAGCTGCAGAGTCCCTCCCCCTGTCCCTTACTGCCTTTGAGCTCTGCACTGGACCACTAAGTGACCTGTGATTCAGAGATAGTGCTTATGAACACTCAGCCTACGACGTCTGCTGCCTCTAACATATGTGTTACACCTTCACACCTCTCCGTACTGGCTCCTGTCCATTTGAACACCTGTCAGAATAACATGAATAAACAAACACAATTTACCAGCTCTTTACCAGCTCGAGTCCCACACAATGATAATAACATCCTCAGTTGCTGGCATCAGGGTAGTGTTTATTGCTGTGCTCTTATTGCTCCATAGTGCATTAGTCCATAGCGAACGGCCCTGACTACAGGGTATGACCACCTCAAAAAAAGAGGGACAAGATGCTAAATGTGGTGTGACATGGAGGGAAGGGCTCATAGATAATGACTGCAATAAGGCAGTTTCTTTGTTTTCTTTGTAACTATGTATTGAATTCATTTGACAACAGTGAAATAGTGGGACATACTCTGTAAATAAGTGGGACGAGGGACAGGGGCCTACATCAAAGAGGGACAGGTGGTCACAGTCCTGACACTGTAGGAGTCTGTGCAGGTGGTTGCAGGTGTGTTTGAGGAACTCGCTCGGCTCTCTAAATCCGAGGTTGCCGTGACATGACGTGATACATTACTTTCTGCACCTTTTCTGTTTCCGAGTGGGAGTTATCACTTACAGCCAGCTCTGTGAGGGGAGCGGACACTCAAAATGTGAGATAAAAAATAGTACTCGCAGATGAGAAAGTCCAAATCCTGTCTCCTCTGAAGGCTTTATCAGCAGTTGCACACACTCATTAGTGCTTTGTCAAAAAAGTCATTAAATGATTTCCATTATTTCAGACAGGTGCAATATCACCTTTGTGTTGTGTTCTCTTATAACATATGATGAATACAATATCAGCCACATCAGCCAACACTAAAATTAAAGACCTGAAAGAATTAATAATATGACAGGCCTGTGTTTGTTGAAAGCAAAACAAGACATCAGTACAAGCACTTTCTCTGCTCTGGTTTGCAGCGACACTAGAGAATACTCCCATGTAACTGTAACTGTTGTGGTGAATGTACAGCTTGGACACATGTGGACTCAGACACAAAGTGCTAAATAGGTCGACTCTTGCGACTGAGTCCCTGTACAGTGGAGGAGGTGGAAACCACTGTTAGTGGAAATTGAATGGAAGAAAAGCAGCTCCTCAGAGAGGCTGTGTGATCTAATTAGAGACTAAAATAACAGCCATGAGCACTAGTGCTGACCATGCTCACGTCCTCACAAAGACTAAATACATGTCAGGACTTGGTGTGAGCCGGGTCGTCTGTGACGGAGCTTATAGTGCTGTGGAGGCTACCACACTGTGAAACAGAGCCTAAGGCGCAATGGGCCCATCTCCTCTGTGCACAGTCATACACTCCATAGTGTTTCAATAATACATGCACCATCATGTGCATGGACGCATGAGGAGACATGATGCTTCCACTAACACTGCATAAAAGAAGTGGAGAGCAAAATCCTGGCCAACAGCATATTGCTTTATAATGGGGAGATGAAACATCAGACGTACAGCAGCCCTCTTTGAAAAGTTCCACTTGTAAATGAGGACAGGCCTTAAAGCAGAGCTCCTGTGAGCTCACTCACTCCCAGGGGCCACGGGGCCATAAGGCCACAAGGCTCTACGAACTGTTTGGACTGAGGATGGATCAGAGGAGTCCTGTCCATCGTCCTCTCAGCTCTCCCAAATAAGCATGCACTCAAAGCAAGTCTATCTCACATTCTTTAGGAGCAGGCCAAGAGAAGAAGTAAGAAATTTTGTTAAGCCGAAATTCCTGAACCACCAGGCTCTGTGATGGCTCTGAAAACAGGCGATTCTCACACACCTGACTAATGCATCAGGATTAGCCTCATGTGTCAACATAAACGTCAACATCTATTTGTGTGAGCCACGGACGGCACACTGTGGAGCGTCAGAGGCAGAGGAGAAAAGGTCGTTGGTGAGTATCCTCCTCCAAAGAGACCTCCACGGACTGTTATCTGATGAGCCACATTCAGTCCTGGGACAAACCTTGCTCAAGAATTGGTCCAGTGCTTCTATTGACAGCAGCAACGTGTCAAATTTCATTACCACTACATCATTTTGTTCAGTCTGACCTTTGACCCGTGTCCTTATGATACCTCCAGCTCATTCTCTCCTCTCTCTCAGATGCCATATGTTTACTAGACAGCACTGCAGCGAAATATGAGCATTTACAGCAAGGCAAACACTACAGTTACTCCTTTGAGGGTGCACTGTTTGTGAAGCTAAACCACACAATGCAACAGTAAGCCCACACAAGATTTACCAAGTGTTTACAGCAAATAGAAGGTAGATAAAGGCACGGCACATAACCACTAATAAAAAGAATGGCTATTATAATGAACAGAAGGAGACGATAAATATACAGGATTCAGATTTCCTTGAACGTTTGTGTAGAAACAAGGAAAATGTACAGCACTATACCAGGCTATGTTGTAGGGCTGTAGGCCATTTAGTCGATTAATCGGTCGATGGTGTCTTAGTTGACCAAAATTTGTATTAATCAACAAATCGTTTTATTTACATTGGGATTTATAGAATTTATATGCGAGAACAGCAGCATATATATATTTTTTGTGTTTTTGAGTGTATATGTATATATATATATATATATATATATATATATATATACACACACACACACACACACACACACACACACACACACACACACACACACACACACACACACACATTGTACTTCTTCTGCATAAATAGTTGTTTTTGCATGACCTCCAGTGCAGTAGTAGTCTGGTGAGTGTAGGTTGAATCAGATACATAGAGATACATAACAGTTTTGAGAGCTTTTGTCACACCCTCTTTTTAGTCAACTAATCGATGGGCAGGACATGTCTTTAGTTAACCAAGAATTCATTTAGTCGACTCCAGCTCTTCCAGCTCTGTATTGACACAGTTATAGCATTATAGAATGATGAAGGAAATATCAGGGTACAAACATAATATTGTTAACTGATACTAATATATCTACAAAATATATTAGGATTAAGGAGACCTTTGATATCTCATTGTTTTATATAGCCTGTGGTTATAATTGCAAGTGTGTCAACAATAATAATGAAATGAAGCCTGTTGCTGACCTTGCCTTAGTCATTGAAATACAACTGCTTAGCCTAACGCACGCCTCATGTGTAGAAGCCTGGAGCGATGCACACTGGCCACACAAAGCTGCCCGTGTCACGTGAATATGACATCATCAGTGCGAGTCTCCTCCCAGACCCGGATCTGTCTCATCCGCTCGCCATCACCAAACCCAGAGTCCTGGCCTGGACACAACCACAGCCCTGCTCCTGTTTCAGTCCGAAAAGTGGAACAAAAACCTTGGTGTCTCTCCGGGATATCCTCCAACACAATGTAATATGGTCCTTACTGTCAGAGAAAGACTATGCTTTGAGATTAGAGGAACAACAACAGGGGCAAGAGGGAAGACAATGCACTATTTCTTTACTCTTCCAGCTTCTTAATATTTTATAATTACATACATAGTTCAATGTGTTATGGAGAATGTTTCTGAGAAGGTAGCAACACTAAAATTAAAGCTTGATTTTGATACTGAGCAATATGCTGAAACCATTTATATATAATAGAATCAAATTTTTAACACAAAATAATATTACTATGTTGTCTTATATTTGTTCCGATATACAGTGGATCAGGACCTAGAACCATTCATGAAAGATGCAATGCAATATCATTTGTAATACGTTTTTGTTTTTTTTGGGTTTTTTTAAGTATTTAATTTACTTTTGATACTGCTTTGAGTATTGTTTCATATCTGGGTATCACATAATTCTGGCAATTCTCGGTAATGCCTGGTAAAATGCCTGGGGGACTATAAATGGAGGACATGAATGCAGTGGGCAGTAACACATGCACAAACCTCCACATGTTAACAGTGCAAGGCGTTGGAGTAGATTTGGGCCGTGATGAAGCTAGGTCAGACGTGAAGAAGAAAGAGACAGTCTGGCTGTGAGGGTCCAGATTGTCCTGCTTTAAAGCAACGTCACAGTTCCACATGAGCTCACACTGACGTAATGTAATACGCTTCAACAGTCAGACTATAAATCCAACCAGGAGGCTACCACTGTATATTATTAAATACTAACCTGAGTAGACAGATATTTCATTAGAATATAGTTGACTAGTAATGCCAGGTGTTTAGTGTAATAGATAGGCATTTCAAAATATTTTCAGACACTTTGAAAAGAACTTAATTAAAAATTATGCCAAGAGCCTCTCCGAGCATGCAACCAGCAGCGTGAGATAGCTAGCTAATCCTTCCACTGTCTCAGCTCAGCAATACATTACAGAAATATCACTTTTCCATATGCAGTCATGAAAAATACACAATATATATTATCAGAAATGAGACATTTTCAAGTGCTATTTTTGACTTTGTGCAGCAGAATATACAGAACAAAAGCCGCTCTTGAAAGCAGTCCAAAGAGCCATTTTAATTTTAGTGTCAGTAACGTGTAAAGCTTTTGATGAGTTATTTGTGTATCAAAGGGAAATCTAAATAGGGGAGATGACAGGGCCATTAAGCCACAGTGGGCATATGTTGATGTTGAACACAATTTCTTTCATCTGTAATTATACCCTATGGCGCTTTCAATGCACACAAAATGGCTGCTTATAGGATATATGTTTAAAACGCCTTGACTATTTTACATCAAAAGTTGCCATATCCTTCTTACTGGGTATCCACAAGACTGCCTGTTTGTTTGTAATAACTGTACCACAAGGAACGATAAAGTGGTGCCAGCTGCCAAGCATAAATCATGTTCTACATTACCATTGCTATCTCAAAGCTTTCAGAAAGTGAACTGCAGTGAGTACCAAGGGAGGAACACCCTGCACATTTGTAGGCAAGATTAGAAGGCCAGTATCCCACAAACCCTACATCTGACTGAAACAAATTACAGCTTTTCCTTCAAATAAGCAGAGCTGAGAAGATCTCAATCATAAACAGTACCCAAAGGTTATTAAAAATGTAATTTGACACTAAACTCTCCCAATTAGACTTACATAACTGCACATTTACCAACTTAGAGGGATCCCATTTCAAAGCATTTATCGTGGCATCAGATTACATAACAGATGATTCAGAGGAGAAGTTGTGTTGGCTCTCCATCACATACACTTTGTCCAAAAACACTGAGCACTGGGCAAACTCGGACAGTCCAAGCACAATAACATGCCCCTAAGCTCAGCCTGGCAGTGGGGGGTCACAGCGCCACGCATGTCCTGATTTTTACTATGTAGGCTTGTAATAAATCCCAAATAGACTTAATCCACGGGGCTGCTGTTTTGCCATTGCCTGCAAACCCAGTAGCATCACTGATCAACAACAAACACGTCCACAGCGCAGGGGAAATGTCTCTACGGTCCATTAGCGCCGATGCATTAGCAAGATCTACTCCAAACAGATCCAATGCACCGCACGCCCTTTAAAATCATGTTTTATTAAATGTACAGAAATGCTAACTCAGCGTGCATGGTGCTCACGCATGCACATTACAGTGTTATTAAGGCTCAACTACATGCTAAGAGGAAGGAGGGTCTTTGGGTGCAGGGGAGCTTTAGTTAAACAAACGGTAAAGCTCGTTTTCTTTAAGCTAATTAGCAGCAGTCGCAGTATCATCACCATTGCACCTGCACCACACAGCGCCCCGGGGTGGAGCAGGCGGAGCAGGCAGGCGGGCGGCGGAGAGGGGGAACACCAGAGCCAACGAGGAGATGCCAGCGGTCCCACCACGGCTGCTGAGGAGTGCAAATACATGCCAGGCACGTAGTAACACAAGGAGGTGAAGCCTGCGGAATGCTACAACCAAACGCAGGGGGGGTTTCTTACCTGTGTAGCTCACGAGAAGAAAGGCTATAAAGATGTCCCCTGACTGGACCATGGTAACTCCAGAGTAACGTGAACGGTTAACGGTGCTGCTTGATGTCCGCTCAGCGTCTGAATCCCAGTTTTTCTCCTCTCCTCTCAGCGGCTGCTCATCCTAATCTTTGTTTTTGAGGTGGTAGGAGATAATAGCTGTCAGTAGCAACGTCGTGAGTGTAAAGGCAGAAGAGGCAGAAGGCAGAGGGCAGAGATTAGCGCCGATGATGATGATGAGCGCCAGTGCTCTGTTCAAAGTCTGACTGACAAGCACGGCCTGCGCACGGACGTGGATCACTCCGCCCGCATTAAGCGCAATGGGGCAGCTCGCGTAAAGTAGTCCGCTTCGACCATGGCTGAGTGCGCGTGCTGTTTAATGTCGATGCAACGCCACAGGCACATATTTGAGCATAAATTGATATTTGACTCATTGGATTGTTTTATTATGAATCTCAGAATACATTTTAGATTAAATACGGTTATTTCACAATGACATGCAGTAATGGTTATAGCAATGGCAAGGCAAGTTTTGTATAAATTTGCATAGCACATTTCGCACACAAGGTGATTCAAAGTGCTTTACAGAATAAGAAAGACATTAAAATCACACATAAATAATCACAAATAATCAGCATAAAATTACAGAACAGAAGAAGCGAAGCAATTCAGATTTTACAACGTTTTGTCAGTCTTAAGACAACATAGTGCGCGTTTGTGTAACCCATTTGAGCACTAAGCATAAGAAACAGCTGGATGTAAATATTCTGTTAGGCTATATAGTCTATAAAGTCTTTTGTGGTGATAAACTGGCTGTGTTTATGTGCAATGAAAACAAGTCAGTTCTATGTACTATGTAGTCTTACAGAATAGATTAAGGAAGATTATGTTCCCATCAATAATGGCTATTCTGGTCATGCCTCACTATTGTGTCTAAGTAATCCAACATTTTTAAAAACATGTTAGTATAGTCATGCTAAGTGTTACAAATGCTGCTTCCACAGAGCCATATGTTTTCTGTAATCTGAAGTGAAACCTGAGGCACTCTGCACATAGGAACTCTCTTACTACACATTAATGATTCATTCATTCACTATACATCTGCTACAACTCCATTACTGCCCCATCTCCTCTATGAAAGCATTGTTATTTTTACTACCAGTCATCACAATGGAGAATACACTACTAACGTAATATTCATGTGTGACTGATGTCAGGGTTAAAGATCTAACAGTGGTTTGTTTGCTGCCAAAGGATTTCTAAAGCATTTTAACTCATCATTCTTCACAAATAGAGAGAACTGAAGGAAGCATTAGACAAATTACTCCAAGGGCAAATTGTGCACGGTTTAGAAAAATACAAATACTCAGGAGCGACACAGCTGAATATGTGGAGTGCTGAATAATTTGATATGGAAAAAATACTTTAAAAATCGTATTGCTCCCTTTTTAACTATAATGGATCTTTCAACTAGCCAGTGACTATACACAGATTGCATGTGGTTCACAGTGATCTAGGATACAATACACAATACATAGATTTAGCCAGAACCAAAATACATCATGCACATTTTTCGAAAGGCAAACTCTACTAGAAGTTTTAAGTCCACTGAGTGACATTTAATTTTGCGATACACACATTTGCTGCACTGCTTGACACATCCTTCTCCATATATCTGGCTTGCTGGTCCAAATCTCGACCATAAAATTCAGCCTGAAAACCCACTTAATGAAGAGGAATGTTAAGAAGAAAATTAGGCTTCAATTTATCAAAATATGGTCAATTTGGCACCATTATCCTAACCCATATTTCCAGAGTCTAACCACCAACCACAGGGCGTATATGC
Organism: Periophthalmus magnuspinnatus; assembly: GCF_009829125.3. Classification (NCBI taxonomy): domain Eukaryota; kingdom Metazoa; phylum Chordata; class Actinopteri; order Gobiiformes; family Gobiidae; genus Periophthalmus; species Periophthalmus magnuspinnatus. Next base: position 7,638,327 of record NC_047138.1, read on the forward strand.
TGCAAAAATACTTCGATTTTAATTACAGTCTGCATAAAATATTTGAAATAGAGTGAAACAGAAGAGGTGGTAAATACTCAACAGTTTAGGCCCACTGTGGGGGGTGAGAGGAGGAGGTTTGAGTGACATTCTAACATGATCGCAGTGAGTCAGGTGATGACTCAGCCGTATACACTACACATGCCCTCCAAATACAGGCTTGTGTTTAACGTAGCCCACACTCAAGCTGTAGAAAGCTGTTGTGGTTTTAAGTTGTCCGTGTGGATGAGTGTTGATTTTAGTGTCTTGCCTACTTGAATGTATCGGTATGTGATCTGATTGTAAGATATAGGGCTAAATTGCAATGTTTGTTAAAGTGGAATGGTTAAAAAAAAGGAGATAGACCAATGTTATCCTTTGCAAAATGATGTCACTAAAGGTATATACATATAGGAATATACAGATATCACTAAAGGTGTAATAGATAGATAGATACACAGATAGACATGGATATAGATGTAGATGTAGATATAGATATATACACACATACACATAAAATAGCATTCAATACCATTGGTGGGCCTCCTCACAATATTACATTCAATAACAGTGTGAGGTGTAGTAATACTGTACATTTGAGTATTGTTACACAGCCCCTTACTGATTACATTTACGCTTCTCTCACAGTTTACAACCCACTGCAGCTGGAATGTAGGTGTTTTTGTTCAAAAGTAAAGACAAGTACTCTGGGACTCTGGATATATTCTCTAAAAATGTTATTATTCTAGGATTGTTAGGCCCCAGCTGGTTAAGGCCCTTGGATTCATCCTAACCTTTCTTTCTCCTTCTGTGTGCTTGTTTATGTCATGTTGTTCTATTGTCAGTGTTGTACTTATGTACCATGAGAAATTGATGTGATCTCAGAATAGTAGTCCGAACATGTCTTTTAAAATAGCTCTTACCTCTTCCACGGCAGAAAGTGTAACAGCATATTGTCGTCAGGGAAAGGGAAGAATACAACACTCCATCTATGGGAAAATATATGTATGATAAATGTGGTAAAAATCCACAACATCTCTCTAGCCTATTTCTTTTTAAAGTTGAACTAAACAACTTTTGGCTCTCCATGGACATGTGATTGCTTTACCTGGAATATTACACAGTATGGCATTAAATATATCTATCTTTATTCAGTTACAGGAGTTTTATTGCAAACCAAGTGAATCCACATCCATGGATTCACTTGGTAAGCACTGTCCCATCACCACAGTCTTAACCTACGTTGACCGGGTTGCATACCCTGCTTGTCTCCATGGAGATAAATACTTTTAATGTCATACTGTGGAAGATTCCTGGAAAAGCCATTCAATCTCCATGGAGACAAGTAGGTGTCAGACCGTCCACCAAGAAAGTTACATAATGCAAAAAAAAAAAAAAAAGCAAGCCACTAGGTTACAGATATACAGTATATTCAAGTGCACATATCTATGCTTGACCACCAGCCCGTCTCTGCTGGGATAAGCTCCAGTCTGATAAATGTAGGGGGTTGATCACGATTAAACATTATCAGTGGAAAAATATTAACTGAGAAGTGATTGTTTAAACTGAATAACACTTGTGCACTATACTACATTTGGTTTGCCACAATGATCAAATCTCAATAAAAGATTGCAGCTATCTCTATGCACAAGTGTATCATTGGTCTTGAGTAGGACATGGAGTAGTGGCACAGTGGATTCCTTGTCCGGAGTGTCCTGCCCGGCGCACAGAGCATCTTTGTCGACAGCAGATATTAATCTCTACATGCAGGCTGCGATCAGGAGGAGACTGGCTAAGCTCATGTACACACACAGTCCCATACATATTCATTATGTAACTGCCTATGACACACTGTTCTGGGCAATCCGTCATCCCTCTACCACCATGTCATAGCACACTGGGTTTAAGTGTCTGTATTGTTTTCACTGCAGACACAAGGGGCCTTTGCAATGGTTTAGTATAAAGCCACACTACTCAATGGACTGTAATGATTTCACCCCTGGACATGTCACACTTGAAATACAGAATGCATAAATACACATATATTGCATATATGAATTAGAATAGGAATACTATTTCACAAATGCAGTAGTGTTGCATCATTGAGAATTTCGCTGTGGTTTAGAATGAAACTGTAGAAACTGTAGAAAACATTAAAATAATTACAAGTATCTGCTGCCATCTTGTGATATGAATGGATATTTTATTTCACATATTTATTTATTTATTTTTAATAAGGTGACGACACTTATTTTTTTAATTGCAATACCAGCTACTGACCTGAAGAGGGCAGCATGCATCTGTGTTAGTGGAAACAGCAAACTACATGAGCAGATTCTTCTCAGATAGACTAGGCATAATTGAATGAGACGTGCAATTAATAAAAGCTGATGTAGTTAAAATGCAGTGTATAAAAATGCAGATTTGGTAATGTATTTTTATGATTCATTTTGATTTAGTGCCACAATATTGTTGCTCACAGTTACTTTATGCTGTGTTTTTCAGACATTTATAATTGCATTTATAACTTTAGAGTATTCAGATTTGCCTTTGTCATCAGCTACTTAATTAACTAAATTGTTCAAAATGTGAGTTATTTAGCCATGGGTATGGAAAATTTTTAAGGACCACAACTTCAGTCTTATATCTGTATTGTTTTGTTTTATATTAGAAACAGTAGGATAACTGTGTAAATCCTCTAGGTGCAGCTAAGACTTATGTTAATTCAGTGCTCAAAAGTTGGGCCAGATAGTGCTGCTCTACTGATTTTGTGTTGCTGATTTGAAGCCTCAAATCAAACAGCCTGTGCAGTGCATTAGCTGAACATGGTGCATCTTCTGTAATGTGCCGTGACAGTTCACATCAGATTGTCAGTCTTTCAAGAGGCCTGTCACTTTGGATCTCACTCAAGTTTTATGGCAGGGCCCGAACACTCTCAAAACCTCATTTTCAGACCAATATACGGCATGCAGAACAAGACTCGGGGTTATACCAAAGAAGATGAGAAATGGAGCCTATCAAAAGGATTGTCCTTCATACTGAGGGAGGTTATACTTTTCTCTTGAATTTTAACTGATAGATTAAAACGAATAAGAGCATGGTTAAGGCAAATTCTGACTAATTCCAAAAAGGCCATGTTTCCATTCTATGAAAGTCTTATCCTGTATTCCTTCCAAAAGTCTTTTGCACCTATTTCCTATTAGGGTGGGCCAAACTGACAAAAAAGCTGATCATGAAATGTGGTAAAATCTATATTACAGTAAGTATGTGTTACAAAAATATGAATGACCCATATGGCAGAAATATGCCTTCCTACCCTGCACCTATTCCACAGTAAGTCTTTTTTACCTGATCTGTTAGCAGCTTCTTGTCAATTATTGAGTATATAGGATGTTCTTATGTAGGTGGTGCTACTTTTTGATTTGACTAGGGTTATCAAAAGTATCAAAAATCAGGTACAAATCAATTCTAAAACTAGTATCGACACTAGTTACTCATTTGAACAAGTATCGGTACTAAAAAGTCACATTCACAAGACAGAAATGAACCTTGCCTGAATAGCTCTGTTGTCTAAATAGTGTTATATTATAAAAAAAAAAATATATATATATATATATATATATATATATATATATATATATATATATATATATATATATATATATATATATTATGGTATCTTGAGTATTGAGTCTATTCCTTAGTATCGAAAGTCTGTTTGAAATTTTAGTATTGAGGCAGCAGCATTAGATTTTACATATCTTCAAAACAACTATTTTATCTTGCAAAAACTACTCCAAAAGAAGCATCTCATCCAGTGAAAAAAATCTGCCAAATCACAAGAACGGGTTTCCATGGCCATCTACAAATTGATCAGCCAAATGTATTTCTCTGTTGTGAATAAGACTATTTTTTTTAACGTTATTGAGGTGTAAGGACAGTCACTACAAACTATCAGGACAATGGGCTACTCTATAATAGGATCATATCACCAGAAACCTATTAAGCTGCTTTAATTTATGGAAGTGGGTTTGAGAACTCGCAAATGGGAAGTTAGCAGGTTTAATTTTAATGAATAAAGAATGAAACTTTGAACCGTCTTAAGATATATCTCATTTAGGACATTCATTTCTGCTCTTAATTATTTCCCAGCTGAGGGAAATTGTAGCACCAAAATACTATAACGGCTCTGGAAATTAAAGTCAAATGTGCACAGCTCATTAGTGTCACAATGCGGAACAAGACAGTGTAATCCCTAATTCGTCCAGCACCAGTCCAAGATGGAAAAAAAGTTTCAGAAGTAGTCATCTGGACACTGTTTGTGAATCGATTTAAAACATATCTGCATCGTACTGTATAGGAGTATAGAAAGAGTGGATTTAAAAGTGGACTTAACACAACAGGCAACAAACCTACTGTCTTCTCTTGTTGAATATTTTGGATGATCTACAAGCTTGTGTCAGATAATCCATCGTCCAACCCTCATCTGTGTGTTTTTATTCAACAAGACCTCATTAGTCATGTATTTGATCATTGTTTGATTCGTTATTGCTTTAATGCTCATGTGGAGGTAGCCAAGGGCAGCACAGCACCTGAGGCATTATTCTCATTTTAAAATACACTTGGACTTCAAACCGAATGTGATGGACTTTGAAGGAGGAGCATTCCATATTTGGCCCTTTGTTCTCATCTATTGATTGCATGAAAAGATAAGTACAAAGATTTTTTGACTGTTACTCATTTCCTTTGACCTCTCTGATGATTTTTTGGCCTTTCAATCATCCTTTTGTTTGAAGTGCCAAAAAAAAACTTGACTGCACCCTTTACCCACATATATTAAATAAGACATATTATTCTTTTCATGTTAGTAAAATAATAATCATTGTACGTGCATTGTAAATCGCAATTTTGATCAATAAGAGTGTGAGGCACCACCCCTTCAAATGAATTTATTGCTTAAAAATTGCTACGAAACATATTTAAACTCTAGATGTATGACCTGGGTTTAATTTATTTTGAATTATCACACGTATAGAAAAGGGGGCAGAGATAGGGATGTGTGTGAAAGCATATTTTCTGAGCACTCAAGCTTTGAATGCAGATTGAATTGCACAATGCAGATTACTCAGACTCAGACATGCATGAATTAATTGACATACAACCCTGAATAAACATATTATAAGGGAACACCATTATAACATGGATAAAAGCATATAAAGGTAATTTCTACATAATATGTCCTCTTTAAACAAACCACTTAAAGCAGTCAGAGCAACAATGACAAACACTATTTATTTAGCGATTACCTTCATGTTGTACAGTGTAGTTTACAGTGGCTCAGTGGTTAGACCTGTAGCGCTTATGCAGGGCAGATCTGCTGTGAGCGTCTCCAATCTCTTTTGATTTTCTGCATTGCTGTCCAGACACCAATTACACCACTGGAAAGACAAAATCAAAAACAGTAAATGATCCATGCAATCCTCGCTCAATACTACACTCGTTAAATAAACCCACTTAATGTGCTGGATTAAAACAAGTCATCAACAATTAAAAATCCAATATATCAGTTTTTGTGGCATTTGTGATCATGGTCCAATAAATCAGACTTAGTCTATAGAACAGTGCACTGGAATAAAGTGACCACACGTCCTGTTTTTACCTAAAAATATCCAGGGTTTTGACTCTGGGCGTTTTGTGTGGGCCACCTTTCTTAGTTTTGGCAACATTCTTGGGTCATTTGATCAGATGCAATCAACAAAACCTCTTCAACAGCATGTGTAACCTCCTTTCCCCTCTTCCTGCTCCATTCCTCCAGCTCCCATCCTCCCCTCCTCCTGTTCCCCGTCCCCTGCTCCCCTCCTCCTCCCCTCTGTCTGCTCCCCTCCTTCTGCTCCTCTCCACCTCCTTCCCTCTTCCTCCTCCCCTCTTCCTGCTTCCCTCCTCCTCCCCTCCTCCTACTCCCCTCCTCTTCCTCCCCTCTTCTCGCTCCCCTCATCCTGCTCCCCTCCGCCTCCTCCGCTCTGCCTGCCCTTTCCCCTGCTCCCCTCCTCCTCCTCCCCTCCCCCTCCTCTCCTCCCCCTGCTCTCCTCATCCTCCCCTCCTCCTCCCCTGTGCTCTGTGCGCTCTCACCTCTGACACAGCGCGTGGACAGACTGCGCCTTTTGAGCACAAAATACACCTGGATCTATTACGCGTATTACAAAAGCGTATTAGCTATTGTGAAGAGGTTGGATGTCGTAACGGAGTCCATTATGTCTCACACTTTACACCACTTTTTATTTGATGAAAACTGACCTCATATTAGTGGAGATCCCTTCATAAATCCCAGCTGAAAAAGTTTGTAGTGATGGGATAACGCGTGCGCAGAAAGCACCGGAATAATGTCATCCTCTCAGCAGTATCTTAAGATGAATACAGGATAAAACAGATGTTCAGACGTCCCGATAAAGGTTTAAGCTTTTAGTGTTCGTTCTGCTCTGTCTGGAGCACAGGCTGAAGGCTCTTGTCTGTGAGGTGTGTTCAGGAGCAGGGCTTTGTCAGACCAGGACACATGGACTAGACACTTTATATTATTGGGCTGTGGCTTTGTAAACCTCTAAAATGCAGTGGAACACAGCTGTCCAAAGTCATTCATTCACCATGTCTCCTCTAAAATGCAATGGAACACAGCAGTCCAAAGTCTTTCATTCACCATGTCTCCTCCTTTTTGATATCCCCAGTCTGGCCACCCTACACTGGACCAGTTCTGCTGCCATCACTTGAAAATGGTGGACAATAGTTAAACAAACAATGAATAGAAAGCAGAATCCTCAGTGTGACGAGGAGGCTGCACAAGTGTCTCCATGTATCACTGCAGTAAAGGCCGAACAGAACAGCGCATGCTCCTCGTACATCAAACTCACTCAATATTTGGATGTGAAAAGCAAAGACAACCTGCAAAAAAACAAAAAAACAAAAACAAAAACCCAAGCCAGTCATTTACCCTGTGGAAGATAAATTGAAGAGGTCACATCCCAAGGATTTCAAAAAGCAGGTATAATAGGTCATGGGTGCTTCTTATCGAAATAAAAACAAACCACAACATTAAAGAAATTGCTGTTATTTTGAAGAAGGCGTTAAAGGTCCTCCCTGCAACCTCTGTGCCACATGGCCTGTCCTTTTCACGTATCCTCAGCGCTTTCCTTTCCTTTCTTTTAAATGATTTATGTAGCGGTTTGGTGAAGTTGATGATAGATTTTAGCTCCTTCACATTCTAAAAAATCTGATGACTAACTTTGCTCATCGAAAAAAAAGCCTGGGCACTGTTAATTCACATAGTTTCACGTGATATGGTCTGCAGACTGCCACATCACCCAAGAAAAAGTTCCATCAGCGTGGGACCTCCAGAGATGAGAAGAACGGAAAACCAACCACTGACACAAACGTTCTAAGATAAACTACAATCATTATAGACTTAATCCCACATTTTAAACGAATAACATGACATTTTCACATCCTGTATTAACTTTCCTTTTGTGCAACTGAGACATGCTTTCTTTTATTTGTTTGTGAAAAGCAGAATAGCATATAAGCCAGTACTCAGTCTGCACCGGTTTTAACCTTTTGTTCCTAAACACTTTCTTGATCTGAGCAGTTCAGTATCTCTGGTTTCACACATCATTTCCAAGCATAACCCTGAGCAGCTTTGGCAGCCATCCTTCATACTGCCCAGAGACTTACTGTAGGTGCTTCGTTCTTTATAGAAGGGTTTAATCGCTGATATTACTTATATTTAGTCTGGTGGTTCAGTATGTCTCAATGGTGTGGTAATGTTGTTGAGCGTACGTACTTCTTAGTTTAAATGTGCTCTATTTTTCTGAGGACGGGTTGTTACTGTACTGTTACTGCTTTTCCATGTTCCACAGCCTGCAATTAAGGTTATTCATCTTGTATTTAGTCAGTTACAGGTGTATTTATTGCTCAAAATATCTCGGGAAGACATAATTCTTTCTGTGAGATACCCACAGATCTGGAGGTGCCAAGTACCAACCTGATTGTCTCCATGGAGATAGGTAGGTTTAATACAATATTGTGTAACATATGAGGAAAGCAATAAAATCTCCACATAAGCAGCTCTATAGAGTTACACGGGTTAGACGGGTGCAGGCAAAACCATGACAGATTGTGCAAACAGTGACTGCGGATGTTTCTATGTATATTTCACTGAAGAGGACAAGAGAGGGCTACATAATTAATGAGGCACCCAAAGTTACGCTTAATACATTGTGACATTTTCTAGCTGCTTTTCATTTCAAGTGACAAGTGTGTTATTTTTAATGAATAAATATGTCCACTGTAATCTTTTCATAGGCTGCGCTCTTGACACCTGCTTAAGCTGCATCTCTCATCTACACATTCCCCATACATACAGTAGGCTATATTTAGGCGCTTTGGAAAAGGGGGTGCTTATTTAATGTTCAAACAAGTTCAGCTGTGCATTTAGTTTAATTACATATACAAATGCAGGAGTGTTTCAGATGGAATCAGACTGTTTGGCTACATCATTAGCTTCCTGTGGTGCTACACAGTGACTGCCCACTGTTCCTAATTCTAAAGGTTGTTTTAACGCAAAAAAAACAATCCCCTAAAGGTTTGAAGGCTAATTTAACGTATTTTTCTTATCAAAGCTCCTTTACCTTTGGCAAAGCAGAATTGGTTTTGCATAAATATCGTGCAATGTTTTATTTGGTGCTAGTGTTCAGCCAACAGCCCTAGGACTAAGTGCTGTGAGTCATTTTAAGTATTTATTGTTTGGAATAAAAGGCCCACAATAAATGGAGCCAGTCCAGTGCTCGAGCCATAATTGTCATTTGCTATGCTTGTTCATGATCAGTGCCCAGAGTGGACCATGACTGGCAGTGCTGTATAAGCACACACTTTGTGTTCATAAAAAAATATGATTAATACAGACTGTGTTGTAATCTAGGAGAGCATCCTGGCATGAAGAATGAGGATTATATATTTTTCATCTCAGAAACTAATTGAAAAGGTCTGCGATGGCGCCGTTATCATGCGTGTCCCCGCTGAGTTTGGCCAGGGCGAGATATGACTGGCAGAAAAAGGGGAGACTTAATGAACAGCGTGTGACTGGTGAATAGGCAGGTGCTAGATTATAGAGCTGGCCGTCTTTAATAAAGATATCTCATATTAGTGTGGATTCAGCCTTTCAGATTAAGTGATAATGCCTTCAGCCCACACAAGGACCTTTGTAATGGATGAGTGAGCAGTCTGTATTTGCCATACATGAGGCATAATTCCTCTGCAGTTACTCTAATCTCTCAAATACAAGTTGGAAATAACTCCTTGTAAAAAGAATTCACTTAGACTGTGAATTATACTATTTGTGAGGTTTTCAAAGAGATTTAGCAAAGAAATTAATTTACTATGGAGCACACAGTGTCAACGTAAATTATTCAAGTCCTCCCCCGTTTGCCATGAAAAATGTGTGTTTATCCTTCAATACACAAAGAGTCCCGTTAAATGGTATTGTATGGACAATGACATTTCTTAAATGTTACATTTGAATGTATGTACTAATGTCTTTATTCAAATTGATTCCAAATATTTGATGTGCATTGCTCCAGTTATCAAAGTTTTTCAAAGATGAGTTAAATCTGAGAAGAGAACTGCAAAATATGTTTGGTATTTTTTATATCTCAAGGTTCAAAGTTAAACCTTGAAAACTTCAGAATCCAAAGTATCTTTGAGGTCATAACTGCATTTTGTATTCAACTCACTCTAGACCTTTACAAACAACTGGTTAGTCTCATTTAAAAATGACATTTTAATAATTGTGCAGCACGAGATATTGTCAGAGGGATTATTGCTTACCATTTACTGGAGGTGGGGTGCATATTGAGCTGATTTTACACTTATAATATAGAGATGCTATTGGGATATTTATGTTCGATATTCAAAGACAGTTTGTGTTTGTATAATTGGCATGACAATCCTTCTCGCAGTGAGACAGATAAAAAGACTATTTTGGTTCCTCTGCTCGCTGAACATTCACTGATAGCATGCGCGTGCTGTACTGAATGCTTTAATTAGTCTCACAGAAGAGGCCATAGTTAATTCTGCTCTATTTTCTTACTTAGTCTTGATTAGAAAAGGTTGTCTCATTTTTCAGGTTGAGCGGGATCTTAGCTGTTTAATAAAAGAAGAACAAAATGGCGATATATCTGGTATATGACAAGTGGAGGATTGGTTTGTTGTGTTGGAGTAGATGGGATTTGTTTTGCTCATGCATGGTTTGAATTCCTCCTCAGATGTTTTTCATTCACACATTGTAAAGCAACAACATTGTTTTTTTCCCGTCAGCTTGTATTATCACTCAAAAATATGTATTTACTCAAACAACTCGACCTCATTTCACAACCAGTCCCTGTTTAATATACAATTTATGTGTTATTCTTCCCTACTGTGTGTGCAAAAGAAATGCTGTGAATTCAACGTCACGGTATATTTTTGTCTCAAAGAATGACAAGGATTGGAAAGCTGTTGTCAAAAGTGGAAAATATGCACACTATTCCATCAGCTGGAGAAATATTAAACAGGAGATAAACATGAACACAACTGTTGGTTAGAGGTGCACTAACTTTTATGTTATTGCTTTGGATAGAATGTTCCACAGTATTTTAAACATCTGCAGCTTTTTACCACCTAAAAAACATTGCAAAAATCAAAGGTATACTGTCAAAGCCAGACTTAGAAAGACTTATCCATGCATTTGTCTCCAGTAGGTTAGACTACTGTAACGGCCTGCTCACTGGCCTCTCCAAACAAGCCTTAACACAGCTGCAGTACATCCAGAACACTGCTGCTCGGGTCCTGACTAGAACCAGGAAGTATGAGCACATAAGTCCTGTGCTCAGGTCTCTGCACTGGCTCCTGCAGCTCAAAGAATAGACTTTAAAGCAGCTCTGCTTGTGTATAAGTCTCTCCATGGCCTAGGTCCAAAGTATCTCCGACATGTTCGTGCCATATGAACCATCTTGCAATTTGAGGACTTCAGGGATCAGCCTCCTGCTGGTGCCCAGAGTCAGGACTAAACATGGGGAATCAGCATTTAAGTTTTATGCAGCTAAAACTTGGAAGAGTCTTCCTGAAGATGTGAGACAGGCCTCTACTTTGACAATGTTTAATTCAGGCTCAAAACGGTTCTGTTTAGCTGTGCATACGACTGAAAGGTTTTTATTCTGCACTCTTCTCTTTTAATGTTAATTTTATGATGATTATTTGTGATTATTTATGTTTTGATTTGTGTGATTTTAATGTCTTTCTTATTCTGTAAAGCACTTTGAATTACCTTGTGTACGAATTGTGCTATACAAATAAACTTGCCTTGCCTTTTATTAAATGCATCTCTTTCCAGAGGAGTAGGGTTCGCTATCAGGCAAAGTTACAGGACAGATCTGTGGAGAGGGGACCCTGCTCACAATAAGATGCATGCATTTTAAAGGGCCTATGTTCTGCAGTTTTCTGATCAAAAAACAACCAGAGTTGTGTTTTGTTTCATTCACACATGTTTAAACCCACAAATCCTTTATATTTTGGCTGAGTTCTTTCCTCAAACACTCTGTTACACCTTTTGATGTCATGTGGTAATACAGGAAGTGCTCCGCTGTGTTTTAAACTCCATACACCTTCACTAGAATCATTTGGATGATTTCAGCCGTGGAATTCCCAATCTCTACTGAACTAAAGGTAAAAGGAGCTGTTAACTACTTGAGCTTTGAAGAATGAAACAAAGCACAGCTCCTGGTATATTTTTGATGAGGTAACAACATTTTAACATGGTGTAAACCTCACAAGGTTCAATTTGTGTGTAAGATAGGACCTTTAAGTTATTTTTGAGCAAAAAATAAACACACCTATAATAGAAATGAATCTAAAATGTAAATGTTTAATGCCATATTTTGGAATATTCCATGCACTTGTAAATTTACATAGTACACCTCAAAAAACAGAAAATCTAGTTTTCCTTCAGTGCCTTAATGAGTAACATATTTGGTTTTCATGCATTTGGTTTCATTTTAATGTAAGATAGATTAATTTAATACTATGATTACTGAAAAATAGCCTTGGGTTCAGTGCTAAATTAATTTGTAAAAGTGAATTTAAAGCTAATGTAATTAAAATGTTGAATTGAAATGTTGTTAATTGCCAGACTTTTGTTACATTGAAATATTCATGCCTCTGGGTTCTAAGAGATTGTAGACGCCCACAGCAGCCATTGTACAGCTTTTATGGAAAGGCTGGCAGCATAATTGCACTGAATCCATAGACCGAATAAGGCTTCCAAAAACCCAATTTGTTCACACTTCATAACCAAACTAAAAAGAAACTACTTAGTGACATCTTCTCTGGACATAGGGTTACTCGAAAAAGGGAGAAAAAAAAAATCATTATCACTTTTATTTGGGTCATAATTCCAATTATGATTATTTGAAAGTGTTTATTTACTGTCAGATATTACCCTATCAAGGCTTTACATATTTAGATGAGTCAAGTGTACAAGTGGCACATGCTCCAGGTTTCTGCCCTTATCAATCAAAACAGATTTTTTAATTGATTAAAGCGTGGGTGCAAATGGAACTATGCTAAAAAAAGACATCATGATTTGCTTGGGTGCTATGGGATTAGACTAAGATTAGATCAACTGAAGAGCCCAACTGGACAATAATAAATCAACTCTTCATCCTGAACTAATTTATTTTTAGTATTATATCCCTGCACCAACAAAAACTGTGTGCTCTTTGTATTGACTCTCTGGAACTCGATATTGTTATTCAAACAGAATCTTCAAAATTTTGTCTTGGTGAAAAATAGATAGCAGACCTGGATATGCTCTGTCCAACCACGAGAACCTGCTCAGAGAATCCATTCCCATATTGACCCATGTGTCTGTGGTGCTTTTTCAACCCGACTCAGAATGGTGCCCTCCTTTATAAAGTTCATATGTTCACTTTCGACCTTAAATTCGCTGTACCTGATTTTTTTCACTGTCCTAAAACTGTTAAAAACAAACTAGTTAATTTCAAGCAGCTTGCAGTGGTCCAAAGTGGCTCTAATTATTCACTGTGATGAGTTTATAAGACCTATCCACAACTTTATAGCGAAGTTTTGCTGTAAAAGTGGTAAAACTAACAACTAACATGCAAATGCACACTTCCTGATTATTGAACAATAAAAAGCTTCATAATTAGACACAGACAGCATGTGGCAGACATATTTTGACCTCAAGAGTTGCTTTTACACTAAATCTGTACTGGGGAAGACACATCTTTCCTCAAGTACATAGTAAAAATGTGTCGTGTCCTCCTTTATAAAGATCATGTGTTCACTTTTGACCTTAAACTCGCTGTACCTGATTTTTTTTACTGTCCTAAAACAAATTAGTTAATTTCAAGTAGTTTGCAGTGGTCCAAAGTGGCTCTAATTATTAACTGTGATGTGTTTATGAGACCTATTCACAGCTTTAGAGCCAAGTTTTGCTGTAAAAGCGGTAAAACTAATAACAACTAGCATGCAAACGCACACTTCCTGATTATCGAACAATAAAAAGCTTCATAACTCGACACGGCAGACATATATTGACCTCAAGAGTTGCTCCAACAATAAATCTGTACAGGAGGAAGACACGTTTTTGCTCAAGTACATGGCAAAAATAAACTGATAATATATTGACTTTTGTGTTAATAGACAAATAAACCAACATTTAATGAAAACCTTGGCACAAATGATGCCCCTAAATGACACACGTATTACAGTAGACAGAAGAAGTCTATATCTATCCATTGCTGAGATGCACAACTTTATTTTGGTTTTCAAGAGCGGCCCCTGGATATCCTGCTGGAGCACATCACAGCACAGGTCAGAGCTGAAGATGAGTAAGACTGTATCTACAGCACAGTCAGAGCCCAGCAGCCCAGAGAACAGAGCAGAGGCCAGAGTGGACCTCCATGTCATATACTATCTTTTTCTTCCTTTATTGATTCTTTTTTTTTTCTCTTTCTCTCTTTTTTCAACCAAAGAGAATTCTGCCAAGGCAACATTCAGCTTTAATGGGAGGTGTATCTGTAAGTTGATGTGAACAGGAATACGAGAAGAAGAGAGCCAATTAGAGATCATTACCCAGGTCCTAATCGATACTCGAATCTTTATTGATACTAGCTACTCATTTAACGCTCTGATATTGTTAGTTATAGGATGATCTGGATCTCACAACTAGTAAAAAACCCATCCATCCATCCATTTTCTTCCGCTTATCCAGGGCTGGGTCTAAACAAGGACTCCTAGACTTCCCTCACCCCAGACACGTCCTCCAGCTCCTCTGGTGAGACCCCAAGACTTTATTTATTATCACACATAACATTTAAATAATTATTAAACTTTGCATTGGAATGTTATCATGATTATGGTATCGAGTCCTATCTTTGTATTGATTAAAACTGTAGTATCGTGATAACACTAATACATAACCCTACCAAGATAAAAAAAAATAATTAAAAATAAATAAATAAAATAAAAATAATAATAAAAAAAAAAATAATAATAATAATAATAATAATAATAATAATAATAATAATAATAATAATAATAATAATAATAATAATAATAATAATAATAATAATAATAATAATAATAATAATAAATGTACAGGGTGAAATAACACTGTTTCACAAATGTCAGTATTATAATAAAATTGTATAGTTACTTTAAAAATAGTTTTGCCCTTTTTTTTTTTTGCAATTACAGTTACTTTGAGAAATCTCACCCACACTCTGAAATCACAAAACAAACCAACTACTGCGACTGATTTTGGAATTACTTACATTTAGTAATTATGAACTGTTTAAAGTGGCGTATGACAATGAGTTAATCAGTAATTAGTGGTCATAATATAATATACATAACATATAAGTATTGTAAAGTCTTGTTGCTGTTAGACTGCATTCAAGAGGACCATGCACAGACACATCAATGGAGCAATGCTTTAAAAATATCTCTGCCTAAGGTGGCCCGTTATTTACTTGCCCGTAGTGGGGTCAACATAGTGGGACAGCCTGTAGTCACAGAAGTATGTTCTTAATGAGGGTAAGGCTATCACGGGCTGCTTGGGAGTTAAAAATATGCACTGAGCCAATTCATTAATGAAACCATTTGCATTCCTGCTTCTCGCTGTGTATCTCACTGCAAATAAACCCCATTATAATTGTCAGTAATTTGCTGTCTTGTTTATAACTCTTTGCAAGCTGATGGGAGCCAGCATTGTTTGAAAAGGTTTTGCTGGAATATAAAAGTCTCAGGAAAGATAATCAAGCAAGAGAGTTTGTGATTGGAGACAGAAAGGGCATCTGGCATAATTTTCTTTGGTGACCTCAGAAATGAAAAGACAAATGTATCATAATCAGGGACATTTCTTTATTCTGCAGTGTTTTCTAATAGAGAACCTTCCAGCTATGTATAAAAAATTAAATAAAATTGCAAAGATTGTTCTGAACATTTGCAGAAATGGCTAAAACTATTCAAAATGACAGACCCATCTCGCACGTTCCTGATGCATTATTAAAAAATCTCACAATTGTCATCTAAATAATGCAAAAAATATCTAGATGTATCGCCCCTACTTCCACCTAACATGTGACCATGAGCCCAGTCCAGGACAAAACTGCCACTTAATTGCCTGGTTAACTCTCGTAGGTGCACAATAGGCATTCCCTCTCACAGAGTTGACTGTCCAGGACGAGCGCCTCATATCCACATGCATGTCCTCTGGTGGCAGGTCCTGTGTGGTCCCTGGACAATGACACGTCCCTCCACATGTCCCCATTCTGCAGGGGCCAATTAGTGCAGTCACGAGCGCCCGGTCTGGTGCCTTCGGACAGAGAGAACCGGGCACCAGCGGGTCACACTCTGACGGCTCTGTGCTGGACTCTTCACTGTTCTGTCCCATCCATCAGCACAGACTGATGGGGCATGCGACGCATCCAACCTGCTGCTCCTAGAAAAGAACAGCAATGTTTTCTATGTGTTTGTTAGACCAAATCTACTTTACATCTGATAAACAATAGACCATAGTTAGACCATAATTAGATGCAATTAGATGTTGTTCTCTTACTACAGTTTTCTGTTTGTTTTCATCGATGTAGCTGTTCTCTACAATGAATTGGTCGTCCAGTGTCCAATGTAGAAGGAGACAACCATTCATTTTCTAGAGCTTTTTTATATAAAATGTTAAATTATTTGCTCTAATGCATTTAATTAATCCGCCAATAAACTAAAGCACCAATTATTTAAAAAAGTTTGCGCAATTAAAAGTTGAACAGAGTCTGATAAATATTCTGTATTTAATAATATAAAACCTAATTAAAGTTTTGAATTATTTGTATCATTTATAACTTTTGGGGAAAGAAACTTAATTTAGTTTGATTGAACATTGTTTTTATATTTTCTTTAGTCCTTTCTCAACCAACCAAAAATACATTTGCTCACACATTTGCCTCATTTAGCCAATACTTGTATAAAGTCGTTTTAAGTAAAAAACATGACATATGCATTGACCGGGTTTAAGTCGCTCCTTTAGTGCACTGCTATTGGACAAACTGTTTTCAAAAAGAGACTGAATGATTTTGAAAAAAATCAAAAAATGTCATGATTGGATGTTTGCGTGGCAAAATATTGTCACTTTGATTTCAATAATTGAAAAAATGAAAATACGTTGGTGTGTGAAGGCATATTGTTGGAGACTAATTTGTGAAGCCAATGGGATTACAAAATGATTGCTATGTGCATCGTCAAGGTTAAAGCTTTTTATTGGATTTTCTGAGGTCTGATTGCAGCTCAGTTGGTCTTTGGTGGATGTTTTGCTGTGTAATCGCTGGAACCGAGTTGTAGTTGTTTTTCCTGATACAGTGACAGGGAGACCAGAGCACAGGATCTCGTGGGCCTCTTCAGTGTTCAGGATAAGACACAGCACATGGCACACTTCATTTGGCTTTAAATGAATAAGTATGACAAGACAAACTAGTGCAGGGAGGGAGATTTAGAGGCTGAACTGCCCCTCAGGGAGCTCTGGATTTACTCCTATGTGGCATCTTGCTGACATGGGCTAAAACTCTGTGAGATTACAAGAACACAGGAGCCCTAGTATCAGGCACAAGACCAGTGCATTAAATCATTTTGATTTTATACCATAGCCACTGGTTTATTGAGGTTTTACAGCAAATCAATATGCAAATGACTGCCCATGTGTCAAAGATGCAGATTAAATGGAAATCAGGTCAAGTAAGAGCCAGTGGTTTATGATGGTTTGATGTCTTATCATACACACCTGTTAAATATTATGTTTCATAAGAAGGCTTAGCTTACTGTGGTCAATATTATGTTGATTTTGTTAGCAGTAATGGTAAAAGTTGGTAGAATGTTTGTAAAATAATGTTCAGTAATTGCCAGACAAAACAAAATTCAAGATAGTTTTTACTATTTACTTATACAGCTCAGTGGGTAGAGCATTTTCCCCTGCATTAAAATATGTCTGGTTTCAGCTCGTGATTTTTTGTTTGTGCAAAGTTTAAAATAATAAAATATTTTATTTACTATATGTGGGTCCACAGTGTCTTGATAAAATGCCTGGTCACATAAAGAAGTTCGCTCAGTGCTAACTGTATGGAGACTTCCAGCTGTGCTAATAATGTCAGTGCTGTGGCCTTAGCAGCATATATAGCCAGTTGCCATGGTATATATTCTTTTATTCTTTTTATTTGAAATGCATCTTTTTTTTCAACATAGGGGAAATGAGCGCATACACACAATTCACAGCTCAAAAGTTGTTTCATGTTGGATTCGGAGTGTAACTGTGAACAAACCTGCAGGAACCGACATTACCCATAAACAGGAACAAAACATATACACCTTTGACAGCCAATTTTACCATATAATTCTTGTCTGCCTTCCACCTCAGTTTGAAAGTAGATCCTTAGAATATGATGTTGTCACTCAGCCTACTTATTTTTTTCTCAAATGATCTGTGAAACGACTCGGGACGGTAAATCACGGAGACGTCTCGGAATCAACAGAAACGTAGAATTGGATCAGAGCGATTCTTTTGAGCTGTTGGAATGTGAGACAAATATTGGGACCAAAAAAATACTATTCACAGATGTACAGTAGATGTGCACTACAGTGTTACTGCAGTCACTTGTCAGGAAGTCCAAGCACAAATACACAGTTGTTTATGGATTTTATGAACAACATATTGTGCTGTAAGGTTTTGAATAGTAAGTTACACAGAATATGTATCAGATTTTGTCAGTCAACACTGTAAATCAGGTATTGTTAAGTAGGATAGTGGTACCAAACTGGGACTCCACAATTGTAAATCAAAATATCTGAAATGCTAATTCTAATTTCATGAAGTGCAACATTATGACAACCTGACTATATTTTCACAAAATGATAATTCGCTGTTTACCGTGACCCTTTTGTTTAATCATGCATTGCACTCTCCAATTACATCACCTGTTGCGCTTTCAACATAATTTAGCTCTCACCCTGAACCACTTTTAACAGAAAACTGACATTTACAGGCTAGCAGTGCCCCTCTGGGACTGTTCTGGTGATGCTCTTGTCACTTAGCCATCACAATTTGTTCTGTGCCAAGCTAGATCCTTTTCTAATGCGATCCTGCTAATGCACATCAAGCTAAGATAAGATAAGAGAACATTTATTTGTGCCATAATGGGGAAATTTTAATGCTGCAATGCAAAGTTCAGGAGCTGCAGGAGGATAGAAATCAAATCAACAGTCAGAATAAATAACGATTAGTAGTAGACTTTATGCTAAACAGTCCAACTAGAATATTAGACATATTTTGATGCAAAAAAAGGGATTAAGATAATACAATACAACACTGTGCAAGTAGAGAAAAAAATATTATTATGTGCAATAAGTGGTCATGGCTGTTTTTACAGTGCAGCATATAGATAAAATAAATAGAAGTTCCTGAAAAGTGACTGCTTGAGGAGAGATACATTTGTAATATTCTCTTATCTTT
The DNA here is from genome assembly GCF_009829125.3 of Periophthalmus magnuspinnatus. Classification (NCBI taxonomy): domain Eukaryota; kingdom Metazoa; phylum Chordata; class Actinopteri; order Gobiiformes; family Gobiidae; genus Periophthalmus; species Periophthalmus magnuspinnatus. The sequence goes on from NC_047138.1 coordinate 7,657,441, forward strand.
ATTTCCTGTTTTATTTAAATAGGAAACACATAATACCACTTTGGAGGCAGGGAAGATTTGGGCTCTATATATGCACTCATTCTGAATGGGTGGACTTGGAAAATGCTACTGTTCACTGGCTGTTCCTCTTATAATCTTGCACATAAAGCCACAGTCAACAGATGGACCATCAGGACTCAACCGAGTGTTCAAATATAAACAATGAGATGAGAATTTTAACTGTGCGAAACAATAGCCACATACTTCTCTGTTACAGTGAGTGCATTCTGTATGTTGGTGGTGGGATTGAGCCATTTTGAACCAGACTTAACATTTATATATTCTGTTTAGATAATAAATTGACTTAGTCTTCATTTATTGCAGAGGTACAGTGTGAGATGATCCAGATCTAGTGATGTGGGTAGGATAATGCAATTTATGCCTCCTATTATTTTGTTATATATGCTTTCCGGTTTTAATAAAGTGACTCCAAGTGTCATGTTTTTCACCTGATGCCCTACATAACGTAACTCTTCATTAATCCAGGCTTGGAACCAGCTAATCTTGGTAATGTTGATTCAATTGTTATGTTTTATTATTGTCATTCAGCCAATTGTCCTACATTTCAAGACAATACTGTAGGGCTGCAACTAACATCATTTTAGTAGTCAATGCAATGAATTATTTTTAATCAGCTGACAAGTCAAGCAATTGTTTCTGTTGTACTTAGATATTTTCACATATATTTCAAGTAAAAAGAGGAATAACAGAGTGCTGCAACATGTAGAATATTTAGAAATAAAGTGTGTTTTTGCAGCTCTACAATATTGTCAGAGTCCATGTTTCTTTGCATGTTTACCAGTGCACAAGTATTCACATGTGCCCTAAACCAGGAGAAGCCTTCTGAGTGCACACGGTACCTGCAGGCATGGAGAACTGATGGCATGGTGATAAATTTGGAATATAATTTCCTGTAATAATTGCAGGAATGGACAAGAGACAGAAATCCAGACTAATGCGACCCTGCGTAATAAATGTGGTTTTGTCACAATAAGGCACTGGTGAAATTAGTCAGAGGCTATGCTTGTGTAGGCACAGCGATGCCTCTTCCACATACTGATTACTGTCCATTATGTGGCTCTCAGTCTGCAGGACATGTAGATCCTTGTACATGCTACAGGAGAAAATTAAATGTTATACTTGTGCCTGTTCACTTATGCGGTGTGAGCAGGAGAAATCTGCATTTTATTTCAATAAGGCTTGTTCTTGCTCAGCCACTGAGGTCACTTACAAGGGTCTGATTCAATTATTCTTCCTTTCACAACAGCAGGAAAACATTTTCATGGTGAATGGTTTGCCTAAATAGATTACCATCTCAAATAATTCAATTTCCGTTAATTTGATTGATTTCATACCAAGGGGAAAAGAAATCTTAATTTAAAGCCATTGCATTTCTAATCAAACATTAACTGAGAACGAAGGCTGGGTGAAAATCTTTTATTACCACTTTCCTCACTAATTTAAAAAGGAACCGCTGACGGCTGCCCTATTAAATGGCGGCACTGGCATTCAGCTCGTGACTGGTGCATATGCACAGACTCTAAAATAAACTTTTGTTTGCAAGTCACCACTGTTTAACTGGCACAAAAGCCACTCTGCATAGTCAGGCCCTGGGAGAGAATGTATGGCCAACCATTACCACAGAGGATCCAAATGAGGCAGCTCCGTCATCTGATCCATTCACATCCATTATTCATCCAGCTCGCGAGACCCGGGATGCTTCTTACAGAGGACCCAGGAACCCCATCTATTCTCGTGAGCAAAGGAAATGCCACGCAATAGTGGAGGAGTGACTCACCGACACAGCAAAGACTGAGTGCACAAGCAACCACTGATGCTTATACAACAACCCCAATTCAGAGAAGTCGGAACGTAAATGCAAATATCTGCAAGGATCTGCTCTTATGAATATATGAGGGTGAGACAGAGCAACAAAGGAAAAGGAAATAGAATAATTGTGTATCATTATGTATTCACTAGTTATACTTCATACAGTGATATTATTCACTCAGTTGTTCTGGAACACTTCAAAAAGTCATATGTTTTTGTTATATCACACATAATACAAAGTAAATGCTGTGATATACATTTAAATGATTTTTGAACATTTAAATTAATTTCTTCAATGTGATTTGGGAGCCACTGGATTTGTATTTTATTTACTTTATGGACAGTGTTCCAGCTCCTTTGAAATAGGGCTGTGCAGGCAGTGGAACAGAAAATCTGAACCATTATCTGCTGAAATTATGGGATAAAAAAAAGTTATTAAGAATATTTGGCACCCTGATGACCATCGACGACGAGCTGTCGGAAAGGAAAGCAGCAGGACTGGCCGGTGAGGAGCAAACACCTTGTGGAGACACATGAGTGGCAGGCAAAACTGGCGAGCTGCCACAGATAATAACATCTGAAATAAATGTGATGTGTGCAATTCAATCTGTAGTGATGGGGACGGCTGCAGCATTAGAGTGCACTTCTAAATGCTATCTACTCATCCATGGAATGAGGACTGACATGCAGTCTCACAGAAGAGATTGTGCAATTAGCAGCCTTTGTGCCATTTTGACACAAGCAGGGAGAGAAATGAGAATCAACTTTGTCATGGCTGCTTCCCCAGCGCTCTGTGATTCCCAAAAGATATTCTAAATATTCCTGCTGTAGAGGAGAGGTGAAGGAAAGTGCATTGTTATTTCACACCTGTTTATGGACTATTACTAACGTATCCACAGGAACCCACTCTAACATCATCCACAACAATGCAATCTAATGTGCAATACTGCTAAGAGGTACAGGGGGGCGCTCTTTGAGTAAACATCACTGGATTTATTGGTGAGCCGCATATCCTGTTCAAACTTCCACAAATGCCATACCAAATGTTTTTTTCTTTTCTTTTATTAATCTAAACTATCTGCTATATGACATTTTAATCTCATAGTGTAAAATAGATGGTGCATAAGCTGTATTTTGTTCTTGTAGATCAGTGCACTTAGAACGTCTTATTTCTGCTCCTCCCTCACCCCACATTAACCAGCAGACTATAACCGTAAAGGAAAATGACTATAATATCCCTATAAAGTGTCGGTGGTCCTCAGTGGTGACTTTATGGTTACCTCAATGCACTACGGCGTTTTATACTTCCCCTGCTGTCTGCAGTTATACCTCAGTAATGGGAGATTGGTTCCCTTTACTTATCGGTTGCGCACAGACTTTTGACATTTTAAAATACTCCTACGGTCTATTGCAGTAATGTTGCAGTTTCATTTCATAGACCTGTGTGTGTCATTGCAACATAATGCAGCCCAATATGATAGTAGGCTCCCTGCTCGAGCCCTCCCTCCGCCTCTCATGTGTCTACATTTTCATCCCATGGCCGTCTCTAGGTGATTTAGCGCCGCCAGTCTCAAGCAGGTGTCCAACATGGCGATCACGGGGAGCGGATCTCTCGCCTTTTCTCTGTCCATTATCGTCATTTCAGCCGCGTTTCTTCCTAAAGGTAAGTTTTCCCATGTTTTCTGTCGTGTAGAATAACGACGATCCACCGCAAAATCCAGGAGAGTGTCGGGGAAGAAGTTGTGTTACGCACGAGATTGCCTTTCAAATCTCAGCATCACTTCTTTGCCCAGGCTTCCCAGAGTCTGTCGGACCAGTTAATGCTGTTGTCTCATGTCTTATGTGGCTCGTACGGGACTGCTCTAAAAGTGTGGCAAGTGTAGTAAAGTGTTGTTGGTTGCATTAGGGCAAAAATGGTCGTATCCTACAGACCTCGCTCAAGTTGTACGCGGAGTAAATAACCACACCGTTAATGTTAACTATAGATTTAAAATGCTTTCCACCACAGTTAGGTTCTTAACTCATTACAGCGCGCATGTACCGGTGGACTTCAGGTGCGCTTTGGGAAGAAAACACGCATTGCAGTTCTCGTCTCACATGGAGTGCTTTGGCCGCACAACTGCAGCTTGGGGTGCCAGTGCCAGGCTCCGCAGTCTCCACAGTCTCCACTCTCCTCCTGTCACTGCGCGTGGACATGCAAACGTGCCGTGTTGCCTCTCAGCCCTCACTATCTGCATGGTATTGGCTCCAGGACCGGTGCAGTCCCCCCCATGTCCGAGCCTTTTCCTCCTGATTCTACCGTGGTTGCATCAGTGTTGCATGCGTCAGTCTAGGCGTGCGCTCATGTGTGTTTCCCGCTGAATATAGTAGAGGCTGACAATATGTAACGCACGTAAAGCGCTTAAAATGTCAGCTCAGACTCCCTGCAATATCTCCCAGTGACGGAAAAGGCGTGTTGTATTGTCAATCAAGGCCCTGTGTAAATGGCAAGCAACAGTTGCATCCCAGCTTCCCACTTTACCCACTTGAAAGTGTTTTGAAATCTGCTCTCTGCACTGGTACCATCTCATATCAACAGGTATTTCCACTCTCCCTGCTGCCTCTCTGTAGGTGCTGTTGTTAGAAGTGACTGTTGCATCAAATCATTATATTTAGTGTGTTGATTTGTTTTTTACAGCTCATTGCTTCCAACCCCTTAATTTCATATTTGTTGAATTATTACGGTGTGTGTTGAATAGCTGAATGACATTTACAGCATTGTTTAGCGACTTCTTGTCACATTAATTTAATTAACCTCTCAGTCAAATAAAATAATGCCTTGTGAATGCAGACAAACCCCCTCCTCTATAGCGCTCTGCTGTATTAGAGAAGCATGGCAGTCAGCTCTACACTGAAGTAAAATCCTTTCTATCTGACCCCATGTTCTCCATTGGTCTGACTGTCTGTGTGCCAGCAGCCTGGAGCTACAAACACACAGGCTCTTACTGTAGTAGAGTGCTGACAGTCTTCATCTTGACACTATCCAGCATTTTCCTTTGTTAATAATCCAAATGTGTGGATTTAAACTTAGAATGGAGCCAAGGAACAATCCACTTCTGTACCTAGACAACAACGGATACAATAGGCGTTCATATACTCTAACCAGAGAATAGGGTTAATTATAAAAGAATGTGCTATTGCTAAAGGTTACATGTGAGGAAACGATACAACCAGCAGCACCAGAAAACCAAATAATTTCATATTTTGGACTCAAGCATGAAATATATTGTGAAAAATCTGAACAGAAATGTGCCACTTCATTAGAAACATCACTTTTGTTATTGCACAAATGCACGGTATTATTAGAAAACACAGGGATTTGCCCATTTTGTGGAATAATCGTGTAAAAAAACAGAGATACTTGTCTTATATCATAACATACGGTTTAATCTCGGGAAAGGTTGCATAATCCCAAGACGTTTTGCCAGTTTGAAATCATTCATCATGACTGAGTGATGGTGAAGTGGATCAATACGTGCTGTCGTGAAGGCTCAAGGCGCCGCTGAAGGACGCCATCGCAGAGAAACAAAAGGAAACATACAGTTGTTGCGCTACTCTTGGCTGCCAGTTGGCATGTGACACACTTAGTGATTGAACGTGTCCATCTTTAGCTCAAGTGTTGGCTTTCAAACAAATGCAGGAGAGATTTGCGTATAAGCGGCTGTATATCCTCAGTCTGTCGATGTGTCTTCTGTGGTGTTTGTGATGGTGTGTCGTGGAAGTAAACATCTTCACAGATCAAGCATAAAATGATGACCGCTAACAGAACAAACTCTCAAATCTCTTTCTCTTCGCACCTTTAAGTGTATTAGATATATGTACAGTATTATAATTGAGAAATAGTTTGTGCAAATATGAAGATCAGAATTAACAAAGCCAAGCTGTTGGTGTGGCTGTGTACAAAATAAAAACAGAAATCGTGAGTACTAGGACCATTTATTTTTTGATTGAAATGTGCCATTCTAAGTCTGAATATACCATGTTATTGTCCAGCAAACAGTTTTCGTAGTATTTGTGGATTTTATAGTATAGAAATATATTGTCTGCATTTGACCCATCTATCAACCAGTGTCTCTGGGCAAACTGCCAGGAGCCTTGGGTGACCTCACTATCTCCAGATCTTCTGATAAGATCTTGGTCAGGATTACCTTGTTGGAGGATTAGCCAACTGTTCTTGTTTTGGCATTGATGGACAAAACCAAAGTACTCAGAGGAAACCAATAAGGAGGACATTCGAGTATCATGTTGAATGGCCCCACCCAGCCCGGGGTTCAAACCGGGGGACCGTCGAGCCACTCTGCCACCATGCTTCTCGATTTGTGCTCATTGTCTGCAAAAAACTAGATGCCTTCAAACAGTGATGAATCCCATTTTGGCACACTTCCCTGTTGATGTTTCTGTCATTTTGGTTTCCAGTATGGGCTACAGTGGCAGTACATTATCATTATTAGTTGTGTGGAGTGCTGGGGAAGAGGTCATTATACCAGGCACATGCAGTACATTTTAAATCGGTTTGGAGCCAACTGGAGTGCACCCCTCCTTTTATCTCGTGTGTCGAACAGCACAGCGTTCCTGTATAAATTTAATACTACACTTAATGACCCGTTGATATGTACCCGCTTACAGTGTTTCATGGCCTGTATGTTAAGATCACCACAGTATATCATTTGTAACAATAATATAGTCTTCTATTTAAAGAAATTGAATTTATTGCTCATTAAATTTACATTATACTGTGCTTAATAAGCCACACTCTAATTGCTAGATAATGCATGGCACTACTTTATGTGGTGGCAGCTAATTTCACTGTTAAAGGGAGGGGGCAGTAAAGCAGTTGGCAACTGATGCATAGTGAGACAGACAGTATCGTAGCAAAGTCATATAGGTTTAAGTGCAGCTTTGTTTTTTTTGTAGTCTTAACTTATTATTTCTTTAGAAGTCCATTGATCAAACATGTCAATTTGTCAGAGTATTAAATCAAACTGGTCACTGAATTAGATTTTAGCCTAAGAATATGTCGTTAGGCTTACGTAAAATGAAATAATATCATTTTATACGTTTATGTCTGTTTTTGTGTTTGCTAAATGGACACTTCCTTCTTCTTATTTGCTTATGTTTGTGTAGTTACTTTTTTTACACCGATATTTCGAAAAGGTCACTGGGTGCTGATCTGTTTACATCTCTCCTCTTAGTCCCTTTGCTTTCATTCGACATAGTGCTTATGTAATAATAATAAAGTCTGGAAAAATCACTACGTGGTCCGTGTGACAGATAACAACAAATAGTATCTGAGTAAAATTTGTATCGTCACTTAAATAATATTTCTCTAATAAGACAATACAACTCCTACTTGTACTCACTACTGTAGTACAATTAATTAGTACATTTGAATTCCTCTCCTTTCCTCATTCCTCTCCTTTTTTTTGGTGAAAAGCCCTGTAGCGTGGTGTCAAAACTGAATGACAAACTAGACATGATCAAAAATGTGTGTGTCCGTCTGTTGAAATGTAGTAAACAGTCAATTAGCAGAAGTAGACAGATGACAGGGGCCTTCGTGATCATCGGGACAGAAGCTTCCATTCATAACTGCCTTGGTAATGAGGAGGAGAGAGTATGAATATGACATTGTTCTTTCTGTTCCCCGGTTCGGAGAGACCTCACTGCATCGGCTGTGCTGCTTTAGTCTCTGACAATCAGGTTCACAATGCTGGTAAAAAAAAAAAAAAAATAGAAAATGCAATGTTTTTGTTTTGAAAGGGCCATAGAGTGCACATTAGTATGGGTGATGGAGCAATTACAAGCTGCCATTAAGGCTGTGGAGCAGTCATTTCACAGCGATTCCTAAATGAACAAGTCCATAGGGCAGATTTCCTCACAAACCTCTGAATTGTGCCGTTTTTCTACCCATGGTTTTGACAAATGCCAGAGAAGTATTTATTCAAAGACAGTAAAAGAATACGGCTTTTTACTGCGACGCTCCCCCCGCTGTGACAACGCTTTCAGTGGCCATCACACATAATGTTACAAATATTCAGCTTTTTACACAAGTGCGAATATGCCATCTTCATATCTGCAGATGTCATTTCTGTTCAGAGGGGGGTTACTGCTTTTGTTAGCGTGTCATTATGATTTCACAGAGCATTTCTTTTAATATTTAATCATACTTATTACAATTTACACATCTTGCGCAATCAATTATTCATTCCCTTGTGCATTTATTGTTCGATAGGCATATAAAGGGGTAATAACAACATTGACTAAAATGACAACTCTCCTTTTCATTTTAATAAAAAAACGCTCTGGGGCCCATTATAGATTTTTGCAAATGTACAAGTTGTTGTTACTTTGCGATGGGTTAAGCCTGAATGCAGTAGCAGTATTGATTGCATAAGGGTGAATTATAAAAGTGAATACAAAATAAGTATGAGAATATATTTAAAGATGCAAAGCCCAGAAAGTCCAGAGTTGAGTGACAGTTTTCAGACTGAAAGAAAATTTCCTGAGGCCAGAGTCCATCTGTTAACATATAATTATGAGTTTGGGTTTTCTCCTTTGTTTGTTGGCCACTAGTTGGCAGGTGTCACTGTCTGTTTCCATGGGAACCAAGTAGTAATTTACACACAGCGATTAGTTTAGTCTGTAAATAAGTGATAACTCTGCAAAGCATGTGTTTCAGCGGTCTATGAGATATGTATTAGGTTTGAATAGATGGTGGCGATGAGCTTCTTTCTTGGCAGTCGTATCGTCTAACTCAGCTGCACTTTGCATGCTGATACCTGCAGGGGGCGACACCTCGGGACTCTTTTCCCCTCACCAAACTTGATAAAATAAGCATTGTGTTGCAGTATTGCTGTATGAGGTGGCACGCACTGTTTGGTTTTGTGTAGAAAGCCCATAGTCAGTGGCAGCAGAATGCTAACACTGCACTAATCAGCCTCTAGCAGAGAGAGGATAAAGCCATGACAGATGCAGTCCTTTACCTTCAAACACACAGAATCTCCCTTCTCTTCCGGAGCGTTCACCGGGTGTTATTAGGACAAACCTGATCATCTTTGTGAGTGTGTATGTGCTATTTGTACATGCATTTATGCAGACAGAAATAAATCTTATTCCCCTCCTCAGCAGGATATAAGGCATGTTCGGGACAGCGTCATAGTCGTGGTTCCTCTCACATCCCTGTGTCTCGCATCTGCAGCACCCCAGTGACACTTTTATGTTTTCCTAATTTTATGTGAGCTGTAATTCTGGCATGCCTGCTAAAGGGAACTAACCCACACTCGAGATGAAATATTAACGCTAAAGAGTGTTTGATGTGCTGCAGAAGATAAGTTATACGTAGCATTTTGTTACATTTCATTTTTACTTGAGGAAAAATTACAGTTAACTATTATACGTGCTTTTAGGAAGTTTTATTCATTTGTTTTTCCTGGAGAGTAATGGAGATCATGTCAGACTTTTATTATGGAATTGTTTTATCACTTTTGTTGCTAAGAATAATACGTAGAACATAAAACTGCAACCTAGTATTGCCTTGTCCCCTGTTTATTATCTGTGCCTTACAATACTGCTCTTGAGACAGATAAAACTGTCACTGTCACTCTGTAATACACGAGAGAAATTTGCCTGAACAAAAAGCAGTACTATAGTATTTTTTTATTTTTTTTTACAGAATGAGTAGGCCTAACATTTTATCCAAATATGTAGTAGTTTATCAATTTTATTTCAACATAGTGCTGGGTATTGAACTGTATGCCAAATATGTGTGTTCAGATTTTCAGTGTTTCAGTTTTATTACAACTCCTTTACAGTAGAGTTTTATTACAATTCCTTTACAGTAGTGAGCTTTAATTATCTCTTTTAACAAAATAGGCTTAATGTATCGTCTGTCCCAGCAGGTGACGGATTTTTTTTTCTTTGACAAGCCACAAAATCCATTTAAAAACACATCAGACTGACACATAGGAGAGGCGCGTTGGGAAAAGTAGGCATTCATACACCTGTGTTTGAGTTTAGTTCTTTAGCTAGAGCTTGTTTTTATGTGCCTTTTACCTTTTACGTTTCAAATAAATACTAAAACTGAATAAAAGTATAGCTGAATTCATCAAAAGCGCTTAATTACACTGCAATTATCCGTCCAATTTGGCAGATCGTCAAAGGTCAGATCTATTTGTTTATGTCAAATGTATTTTACTGTAACAAAATTCAGGCATAATTAATGTCTAAAACTTAACGTATCGTTTATGTTCAGGTCTGATTGTTTCTTTCTCTTGTGTTGCCCGGCTTACACATCATGCTGCTGTGTTTCCATTGTAACGACAAGACCCATCTTAATTACTCTCCCATACAGCACTACAATTTGTCTTTGTCAAACTGATCAAGACTGTGCAAACCAAGCACCAAGACTCATTCACCCAAACTAGAACCCTATTGATTACTGCTCATAGTAGAGTCATGGCGCGCTGGAGAGACATGGGTGGCAATAGAGTTAATGGAATGGGGAAACTCAAAGTCACATTGTTTACATCTGGGTTGACAAGTAAATGTATTAGAAAGGAAATATAGGCCTTATCCAATGGCTCCTGAGTAACTGTCTGTCTGAATATAACAAGCAGAGGGAGCTTTAAACAACCCCACGCTCTCATGCTGTGCTCTGTGCTTCATGGACCGAGGCCTTTATGCATCAAGTCTGTGTTTATATTCAGCTGTTACACAATGAAGCCTTTCATTCACTGTATCAAAAATGAACCTATTCAACGCAGAACACCTCCACCAAACACTACATGTCTGTCATTATGTTCAATTTGCCCACGGTTTTTGCCACTGATTACTCAAATACAGGCCTCTTCCTTACTTCCATAATTGTAATTTTGACTCACACTGTGCATTTTCCTTTACTATAGAGACACTTCTTAGCACCTATATTAGAGAAAACAGCTACTATCGTTTCAGTTGCCTTGCCAACTGGTGCTGATGGCAAAGCTCTCTGCCGGTGTGCATCAGGGATGTTGGATGACACCGCTGTCCAGTGATACATAACTAGAGTCCTGTGACATGCTGGAATGACCACCTTTCCACGCCCGCACACCACTGATTTTCAAACAGAAAAACATGAAGCTGGAAGAATTCAAAGTCCTTTTAAAAGTGTGGTGTTCTGAAGTAGAATCTCATTGCGGAGTTAAATCAATTCAGTATTAAATGGGTTATTTTTTTTTGTTGTTGTGACAATTGGCAAAAAAATTGTCCCCATCTTGATCAATTAGTAATTACGTTTTAATTTCTCTTTCCAAATAATAATGGGTTTTAATATTGATTATATTAACAGACTTGAAACCAGTGCCATTTAACACAAAAGCAGCATAATTTAATAAGAAAATCTGAATTCTGGCTCCAAAACACATGCTTTTACTGACAGAGGAGTGGCCGTAGACCTTTAGATTAAAAAGACTCAAGTATATCACTGACAATTAGAAATGTCTGGAACTTGATTTGGTTAATACCGGGTGAATTGCTGTAGTAGCTTTAAATGAAAATGTGCTTTGTGATGTTTATTGTATGACTTGAATGACATAAGATATCTCTGGACAGGGATACCAGTTTGGATTTAATGTACTGAATCTGATACTTTGATATTATTAGACACAACTTTAGATTTAAATATGCAGCATTTACTTTTCATGTAACAGTGAAAGGGGAAATTATACTAATAGCCTGTTTTGCACTCTTGTTTTTGCTTCAGACTTTTTCCTCCCTATTGTTTTTAATTAGAATTTGGTTGCCTTTTCCTGAACAAGTTAAGAGCTGTAAGCATGCTTCTCGTTTATTATTGTGCGGTGATACATGTTTTTTTGTATATTTTGGAACAAAGTAAAACTTGTTTAAAGATAAAACTTTGTTATGAACTTCTTGTTCTGCTCTCACGGACTTAAGCCTAAGTGGTAAAACCTTCATCAATGCTTTTCATTTGTCAAGATAAGCCGATTCCACTTGTCATCCTTTCTTAAACTTTTCCAGCCGTCATTGCGTCTTTGTTCCAGCAGTGTGCTCATTTGTAAAAAATATATTGTTGCATTTTAAAATCACCAAGAATATCTGCTTTAATTTCATTATAGTCTAGTATAAAGCTGCTTTTCAGAGACTCGCTAGACTATAATACAGAAGATGCATGTGACCGTAAGGACGCCTCAATGACACAAGCTCACGAGGGGATACACGTTAACACTGACAGCTCTTGAACCAAAACGCCTCCTCCACAGTGGTCAGCTTTTGTTAAACATTCAAACTTCTCACAATAAGCACCGTGCCTTAGTTCCCCCTGCACCTTTTTGTCATGCAGCCTAATTTAGCTCCGCTCCATTGTCTTAACAACTTTAATTGGTCATTGTAAAGTCTGCGCCTGTCCTCATATCCAGCGCTTCAGGTATCCTCTGAGGCAGAACGCACACCATTAGCAAGAACCCAGAATACACCTTTATTCCTGCACCAAATATTATAGTAGACTTTTGCAATGAAGACGATGATACAGGGAAATATACTAGTGGTTAGTACTAAAGTCTTGTGTACTTAAGTGAACTTGTATAGATTTTAAAGTGCTACTCCCTCAGTCTTAAGGGAATGAGCAGACCTTTGAGTTTTAAAGAACACTGCCTGGATCTATAATGTTTTTTTGTTTTTTTTTTTCTTCTTTTTCTTGGATAAGCCTCAGACTGTATTTGCACAGAAGCACAAGGCACAACATACTTCACTATGTGCACACATTCACAAATGTAACTTTAAATCAATAGATTTAATCTCACATTTTTATATCTGCCATAAAGTTGTATTTTTCTTGGAGTTCGTTTGCATAGTTGTTAACTTTGTTAGTTGTTAGCAAAAAAAGCTAAATAACCAAAACCTTTTTTTGAGATTGGTAATGGGTCAAAAAAGAGTCTGAACCCATTTTTTTTTCTGCAGTGTTCCACAAAAGCCAGGAAAGAAACAAATTGGTTCTTAATAGATAAGAGGCTCATTATATGATGATTAAAACAGATGGTTCCTGATACTTTTAGATGGCCTAAGTTAATATCATTTTCAATAAATGTGTGAGCCAGGTACTGTGGATCCAACAAAAATCAAAGTGTGAAATGTCAAATGCCAACATAAAAATGTGTTAACAAAAAAGAAAAGAAAAGGCTGCAGCCTCTCAAAATGTTGCATGCAAATGAGAGCAAAATACATTTTTGACTTATTTTGTAGTTCTTAGGCTTAGGCGAAGACCCTTTGCTCCAGCAGGAGTTATACTTGTGAGATATAATCTCTTGTATTGTTGCTCTGATAACTCTTCTTTGTAGTGCCATAGTAACGTGGCTCTCATTCATTACTATTACTGTTCTCACTTACGTCGCCAGCCAGAGGTTAACAGAGTAACCAAATTGAAAGTGTGGGTGCTAATTCTCATCATTTGCAGAGGTAAAAATACTCATGATGGAATGACTCAAAGAAGCAAAACAACTCTTCACTAGGCTTGTAGTGGCAGGCTTTTGCCTGGTTCGACCGCTTCTCACTGTTGCCACCTGCAATGTTATTAATCAATAGTTCTCTATCTACTGCAGCTTGTACCACCCTAATAAAACATGTGTATCTGCAACATTTTGTGGGCCTCACTCCAAGGTCAAAACTTTCCGAATGAAAATTTTAACCAAAAAATACTACGTGTACTTTTAGTTCCCCCCACAGAGGAGGCTCTCTGGTCTAAAACAGACATCAATAAATGTAAACAGCACTGGCCTAGGGATGTCATTAAAAAGAATAGCGCGTCTAGACCTCATGAAAAAAACAAACATATTGTTATTTCCAAGCAGCAGGAGTCATTGCCTGTGAGCACCAAGATGACATCCATCAATTTGGGCTTTTATTGGGAAATGTAGATGGGGCTGCTGGAAAGATGTAAATGATTGACTTAGCATAAAGTTTTGCTTGAACAGGCAGCCCAATAGTGTAGTTAGTGCACACAGAGGAAGCGCGCTTGTGGCATCAGGCTGTGCACATGAATAAACAGGCTGGACATAAGCAACATGGATTATTCTGCTTGAAATATCAGTCGACTTCACACTTGTCAAAGGAAATACATGTGTAATACGGTTCTGTTACATTACTCCATTTTGTCATTTTAGACCATCTTCTAAGGTTGGGGATTGTCTCTCGCTGTGTGCACAAATTGCAATTTTATTTTCTGTGCCTTTTTATGTTCAGACCAATTTAATGAAACTTCCTTCCATTTAAAATTCTTTTCATAGAAACCATGTTGATATAATGGCAATTGAAAACTTTCTGGTCATGAAAGCGATTTATACAATAGATTTGTGGGCTGAGAAAATCGCTATTAACTTCATTACAGGCTGTCAGTCCACATTTAGTTCTCATCAGGGAAGGGAACAACAAAACAGCAAAAAAGAAATACAAATCCACAACACATTTTTCCCCAATATTTTGAAGGCACAAGTCCGCCTTAGTTTTGAACACCGAACAAGCCTGGATTAAAAGTGTTGTTGTGTTATAGAAGCGGTGCAAAAGAAACTAAGAAAGCGGCCATATTGTAGGACACGTCGCGTCGAATCTACACTGTACATAATGTCATCTGTTGAGTGAAGGTTGACTCTCAAAATGTGCCTTGTGGAGAGAGGTAGAAATGATTGAAATCTTCAGAAAGCAACCTTCCTCCGACTGCTGTGGCTGACTTTTCTATATTGGGGTTAAAGCTATTGAAGCTCCTCACACAGAGAGAACAAAAGTGTATTGATACATACAGTAGAAAATCGACTTGTATTTGAAGGCAATGGGTTACTTTTAGAGTGACCTTTTACTATTTTCAACTGAAATGTCTTCAGCACAAAATAAATCAGCTTTCTGATACTGAAAAGAATAACAGTAAAATGTGGTCTTTGCTTCTGTTAGGGAAAATATCAATATTTTGCCAAACTTTTTCACAATAGAATACATTTAAATATATATTTTATTTTACAATTGTGAAAGAGGATGAATGAAACACGGCATTTGCTATGGTCTAATTCAGTGACTTGAAGAGAATGTACATCCTTCAGCGCTTTTCTCAAAGATTGATATTTGCATTTATTGCTTTAGTAAAAGTTCAAGTATCATCGATCTCTTTTCAGTAATATTTAATCACTCCAATGTACAGTTCTTAATAAAATACTTCTGACATCCATCTACAATAATATGTAAAAGTACTTGAAATCTACTCCAATCTAAAACGCATAAGACATTTATTAGAGGGATATTTAAGTCAAATAAACATCACTGCAAAAAGAATCAAATGAGCTTTTTGAAAAAATAGACATTGACTGACCCTGTCCCTGTATAGCCCATGTATTATGTTTTATTTGCATATTATGTGTTTACAGCGGTATTCAGTTTATTATTAGGTGTAAAATTCCTTGTGTCTTGCGTCCACTCTTCGTTACCGCTCTGAAAAAGAAAACATGTGGGCTGAATAGAGAAATAGCTAGATGTGTTTCAATAGCTGTGTTTTGAATGGGCCCTGTCAAGGTTGTGCTTGAGTCCAATGTATTATGTGCTTCATTCATTTGTACAGATTGCCCAGCGCTTCCTCACTGTACACTATTTGACGACTGCGGAGAGGCTGCTTTTCACCTCCTCCAATCTCAAGGTTAGAATGTGCGTTGGAGGCCCATGTGTAAAAAATGAATTAAGCTGTGTTTTGCAGAACTTCAGGTAAGGTCAAAAGCGTATAGCCTTAATCTCAGTCAGAGCTTGGTTGTATTGTATAGATTAAAATATTTTTTGATTGAATACAACTTTAGTGGCTTTGACACATAAGCAATTACTAGTTGTATCCCATATACCGCCTTCGTTGCAATCTTGCATATTTGTTATCAACCAACACAAGGCCTCAAATAGCATTGTCAGACCAAATCATACAGACTTAATCAGGCAGACAATGTGTTTTGCTGTAGTCCATACCTGTTTCTCTGGTATTTGTACTGCCATAGATTTGTTTTTATCATAGTGTTTACGCTTGGCAATTTACCTTCAAATTTCTTTTCATTTTGCAATCCTCTGCTTTGCCGAGAATTCTTCAATAGTATGTTATGTCTTTGTTTCTTCAGAGATCTTATAGTATGTCTTAACAGATATTCTGTTGTTGCTGTAAACCCACACCTGCTTATTTATAAAATATTTTTGGGAAATATACAGCCGCATGTTTGGCATAATCAGACTCTGGGCATTTTGTTTAGTCCATTTAGTTTTTGTATCATACAGTGGCCAAGACTTGTTTTAATAATTTCTTTATTTATAATGTAATAATTCTGAGTGGAGTTTGCATCTCTGTCCTTCACAGATGCAAGGACAGAGATGCAATCAGTGAAAAAAAAGTCAGTAAAATTGTATCTGGAACACTGTTTCACACTTTCAGTGAAATAGTTGAAGCTGTAAATGTTAATCTGAATATATCTTTGTTATAACCTGCTGATGATGGGTGCCTATGAGCTTCGGGACATGCCACCGTTCGCTGGGTGTCACTTTGGGCGTGTGGCTGATGAAGTGTTGACTGACAGTTGGCGGGGCCTCGGGGAAACACCCGTCTGACAAAATATATCGCAAGTGACACTATTAGAAAAATTCTGTCACCGTATCTTAAAAGGTATGTACAATTTGAGATGATAGATTTGCAGTAAACAAACTATTAGTTGGGAGACTGACATGTTTTGTCCAAGTGATTTTGTATTATTGTGTCTAATGGTTCCTCCAACCTGTAAGCACGCTCCGCAGACACGATCTGTAAGCAGGCTCCGCAGACACGACCTGTAAGCACGCTCCGCAGACACGACCTGTAAGCACGCTCCGCAGACACGACCTGTAAGCACGCTCCGCAGACACGACCTGTAAGCAGGCTCCGCAGACACGACCTGTAAGCAGGCTCCGCAGACACGACCTGTAAGCACGCTCCGCAGACACAACCGACAGTGGATCATCTCTGAATATGCATATTTTCTTATAACATGATTTCTCTCATCATACATTTCAGCGATTTTATATAGAATATTTAATGCTACTATTTTGTGTCATTAAGAAACTTCCATCACGCTGAAATATTCAACCTCCCTCTTACCTCACAGACTATTCTTCCTATGTTCTTTAATGTACCCAATTAGCTAAAATATTTAATTCTAATTTTGTTTCTTGCCCCAGTATTCATGTTTATCTTTTCCCTTAACATACAGTATATCTTTGGTTTATATAGGTCACCTCAAATATTTATCTCTTCCCGCATCATCAACATCACTGCAATTTCTACAAGATATTTCTCACGTCACATTGAGATGAAACAGCTTGGCCATCATGCTCTGACAGTGCCATAATTACAGTGTATTAACACATCACCATGACACAGCAGCCAGACAGATATGCTAAATGCCAGCAAAGGCCTACATGGTTCACCCTCAGCCGCGTCACAGCACCCAGCCAAAATGGAGGTTTGTTTGTCTATAGCGAATCATAATCATGTATGGTATTTATGATGGCCATCAAGACTTCAGTCAAGAGGAGATAGCATCCGAAGGTGACTTTTGGATAAGACGGTGAACCCGCTCCTCTCCCCGAGCCTTTCAAATCATAATTGTCCCCGCACGCCTATGATATATAACCTACTTACGCAGTGGCAGAAGACAGCGATGACACTTTTGGGCTGTTTCCTGTTATTAAGCCATCTGTGTTGTGTTAAACGTCTCTAAAAGTGCCACTTAGGTCGTGCAGAGGATGTACCCTTTGGCCCCTTTTTAGCCACACTTGTTGCTGCAGTGATGTGGTCAGTTGAATTTTTCATGTATGCTTCAATCAGTACAGAGGAGCTTGTTAGAGTAGAGGCTCTGACAATGCGTGTGATTTTGCTGTCTATCTAAATGTCGTTCAGAGGAAGCTCGGCTGTCCGCTTCCTCGCTGCCTCAGAACTCTTACTAATGGTTGTGGTCGGGCTGGACGAAGTGCAGAAGATTTTAATATTTTTTGTGATAGTGACAGGAAATTACCACATCTCCATTTCTCAGAGACTCGGTCGACGAACATATAGCTGTCAGTATCATTAGCTTTTTTCCTCTTTCTTTCAAATTACTCTATATAAATATGTTTTTGTTCTTCAACTTATTCTTCAAAGGGATTTATAGAGGAGACTTGCTCACAGACGATTGAAAGTGAGTGAACTGAAGGCTATATTTACACAAAAAGTACCATGTGTTGTGTAAGCCTTCATCATGGTGAGTTCAAATCGCCACCCTGTTGGCAGTAACATTTTTTTTTTTTTTCGTTCTTTTGTGAGCAGGTTTTGGCATACACACTTAAGCAGTCCTAAGAGGGGGCCAGTGCTCCTCAGCGCGTGGATAAACACTGCTGTAATCTTTCATTAGTGTGTCCTTGCTTCCTTCTTTCCCTTCTTTCCTCTCCTTTTGTTTTCTCAGCTCCTCTCCTCTGTGCCAGCGCCACTTATTACAGTGCGGGGCAGGTGTGTGTGTGTGTGTGTCGTCTGCCTGGTCTCAGCTGGGCATTAACCTGGCCCAGATTGTCCTTGGACCCCCATGTCTGTCTTCGAGTGCACTGTGGCAGCCCATACATCACCGTGGCTATTCTTAAAGCCCTTTTCCTCCCATTGATTAATCCACTTTGGTCCGATTCGGAAATGATCAAAGCTTGCGGCATCAAAGCATTTTATGGACGTAATTAGTCACTCATTACCCATATGTTTGACAAGCCTGCTCCGTGTGCCATTGGAAACCTGTCTATTAATCATAAAGTAGGATCTGACAAAGAGGAGATAATAAAATGATGAAATATACAGTATCTCCAGTCAGATTATGTTATTGATGGATTACAGGGGGAGCTGTCATGAAAAAGCACAGGGCCTATGTGATGTATGGCCACTTGGAATATATTGTAGGTCGCCATATTTTTCACATCCCATGTTCCAGTCGTCATTATCAGTCTGACCTGTTCAGGGAATAGCCCGCGACCATTCATACACTGCCACATGTCAACACACAGCGCTTGTTATAACTGAAGCAATCTAAACAGATGATTTCACCCACCACCTCTAACACTTCCACCTCCTAAGAGAACCCCGCCCCCCTCCCCTCTTTCTCCATGTCTTTCTGAACCCCTCCACCCACTCTCTCTCCCCCTGTCATCCTGGGCGATCTCCCTGGGCGCTGAGGACAAGACAGGACAGCCCAGGATAAATTATTGCAGCCAGATAGCCAGTCGCTCTCTCACTCTCATGCTTTCATTTGCACCGGCAATTAATCAGCCATCACTGGAGAGCTCTTCCATGTCAGGCTGAGGTTTTTATTAGGAATGTCCTTTATGGGCTTTAATGAGACTTATGTCTTCCCTGAGTATTTCAATCGCTGCTTATAACCTGTCGGCTTGTAACCTTGAGGTGAGGAGGCTGTCTCGTCTTCCGCACCAGTCAAGCTCGACAGGCCTTTGTTACTCAGCTGTTTGGCTTTCATCTGCAGCAGCCATTGTTTCAAATCCTTGTGTGTCACACTTATCTAATTTTAGTGCATTAAGTTGATTTGTTTGGCTCATTCCGACACTTAGACAGCATCGCTTTGACTGAAGGCGCTAAGTGAGTTATTTGAAACATGACAATAGTCTCCTATTTCACAGAATGTAAAGATAGACACTTGTGCATTTTAATAAAGCTTTGATTTGGATCTAAATAGAAATTGTAAAAAAGGGCATTCATGGTCATTTGGAGCAAAGAGAGAGAGGGAAGACAAAGAGACTTTTTGAGGAATGTTTATTTTGTTCTTGACAGTGGACTTGGAGAAATACATTATCTAACAAAATAATAGAGATATCAGCGCTTAGCTAACTAATATTATACATTTGAACTGAAGAGATGGCTAGTATTTATTTATACTTAGTTAATTTATTTAAAAGCCCTGATATGCAATAATGTGCAGTAGTAAAAACATAAGTAATGACAAAGCAGTAAATACTGTACAAATTAAAGTGACACAGGTTACGTGTAAACTAGATTGATCGCAAACCATAAATAACGGTGACAAACTGACCTTATATCACTGTGCTATCTACTGTGGTTTGTGTCTTTCCAGCAGAAGCCATTTTCACTCTCAGAGGAATGAATACAACACACAAGAAAGAAGATATATTGTTCTGTTTAGTTCAGTTAAACTACCACTGTCCTGACCAGTGGAAATCATATATGATTACAGAAGATGCGGAACAACAAGAATACTCTTTCTCCCATTGTAATTTCCCCTTTATTGCTGCATGCCTTTGAGATTTGAAAGCTACCTCTTCCATTTTTGTGTGAGCCAAACAAGAATCACAGTGGAAATGCTCGGAGTGGGCGTCACCCAGTTAACCCCAACCACAGAGCAGTCAGTGCGAGGATATGGAAGCCATCTGGTGGCGTTTTTACAGTATGGTGTGGCCGCGTGCCCGTGTGTGCTACCGCTCGGGTCGGGTGACGGTCATGAAAAGAGAGCCTCCTGAATCCTCCAAGGACAGAAACATGAATATTCTCAGTGCAATTTTCTGGGTCATACGTAGCTCAACTAAAGTACATGCCCCGATCGCAGCTGTCACAGGTGGCGCTGGGCAAGTGATCAAACTAAGTGACCTTTGGAAAACTTTATCGACATTTTTGCACTTCTTTAAGCTGCATCGGCACTGTGTGATAAAAAACTTTCAAAGAGCAGAGGATTTAAAAATTACAGGCACTGCCCTCTTTTTTTCAAAGGCACCATATGTTAATAAGTAGGACACTTCAGTGGGCAGAGACTTTTAGAAAGGCTTTGAGGATGTCGGACTTGGAACTGAATTATATAAAGGTTTGATAAACACAATCCATTAATCATAGTATCTGACTGAGAGTATTTTGATCACGTTAATTCAGTGTGCTGTAGGGCTGAACGATATGGGAAAAATGTCTAATTGCAATTGGGATTAGATTTGCGATTTATGACTCTGTTCAAAGTCACATTTAAAACCCGTCTAGGAGAATTGACAAAACACACTCAAATAAGCCCAATGCAACACAGGAATCACATGCATTTCAGAATATGTTTGTACAGATTTAAACACGGTTAGCATTTTTTATGCAGAATAAGACGTGTTATTTTGTTTTTCTTGGAGGAAATTATGGTACTTTAAAAACTGCAGCCTTTGCGGTTTGCCAGCTGCATCCATTCATACTGTGATTTCGATTAGACCATGATTAATCCCTGTGTGTGCTGCTGCAAATGTGAGTCAAGTCAGCCCCACAACCATAGCTGGAGTAACCCATACAATTTATGTTTCTGATGTGAAAGTTCAGGGCTAAATACTTTTAGAGAGATTTGTATAAAAATGGTGCAGATGAGCTCCCTGATGCAATAGGGTCAACACAAATAGTCTTGCCTTTGTACTGCAAAAGAGAGGGGCTTTGTGACTTATGCTCATTGTGTCTACTTAAAATGATTTACCTATTTCCTGTTGATCTTTGCTTTGTATGAAAGCAAGTTTTTTTTTTCTCAAGTTACTTTTAAAATACTCTATACAATTCTTATTTATCTTTTTATTTCAGTCTTTTTGTCCTGGATACAGTGGTCATAATTTTGAAACAAAGCAACGTATTAGCCCATGGGGTTAGGTGGCAAGGAAAGGTGCTATTGCCTCACAGTTCAATCATATGGGAGCAACAGTGGCTTTAGTACAGACTGTTATTGTGCCCTTAGGCAAGACACTTCACCCACCTTATGTCGTATGAATGTAGTTTGAGTGTTGGTGGCGGTTGGCACTATCGGCCCGTAGAAATTGGCAGCCTCGCATCCATCACCTTAGTTCCAACTTATATGACTTTTTGCTGTATTTTACATTCCATTAATGCATGTCTAATATAAAGAAGAATGAGCTCCTCTCTGAAGCCTGTTGCTTGGCACATAGTACTATCTGCCTGACAGCACAGTTGCAGCACTGGCTCTCTTAATTAAGCTCACCCTGTTGTTGTTGTTGTTGTTGATGATGGGTAATTTGCAGATGCAGACAAGAAATCCAAAACTTATCTCTTAGCTTAGCACATGTGTTTTTTTCTGTGTTCTAATGGCTATTGGTGCTGAGTGGAGTTAGACTGTTGATCGGTGCACACTTCAGATGTGTGGACAGATAACGTTTACTTTGAAAACTGCCATAGCCAAAAATCAATATTGAACTGAGACAGGCTATTTACAGTACCATAATGTTTGATGTGGACTTCTGGGTAGAGGGATTTACGCTTGAAATGCCTACTCTCGCATGAAAACTCTGGCATGGTTCAATTTGTCAGTAACTGTTTTTATTTCGCTTTTTATTTTGTAAATTTGCATGGAGTGGGCAATGTGGGTGAAGTATCTTGTCAAGGGCCATTTGGGCATCTGAGTTAGAACCGCTGACCCTCTGGTTGGTCATCAAATGTTTGAATGAATGTTCCACTTATCTATCTCCATGGACGCAAGAAGGTTGAGCTCCAGGCCATCTTACAGGTCATATCTGTGAAGAGGCAGCACCACTCACAGCAAGATGCATGAACGTCATGTATATCTAGTGAAAAAATGATTGAATAAATGGAGAATAGATGATTTTAATGCTATAGAACATTCCAGGTAAAGCAAAACCACCTCCATGGAGACAAGCAGGTGTCAGATCCTCCAGTAGAAAGTTACCCAGTGCACCTTTAAATATGTGGTTACATTTATTTATCACTTCTTGCTTACTTAATTTGTTTTTATGTTCTACCAAATTGGCCCCAAATGCACTATATATTGTGGCCTTGCATATGCCCTGAAGCTCAGACTTACATTTAAATCTTATACGCTCACATTTTAGGAGTCTTGCAGTTGTCTGGCATAAGAAACAAACAATTAACATTCATGTAAAAAGGCTCTTGATTTATTTAGTCAGATGGGAGGGTTGAAAATCAAATGATGGTTTTTACTTTGCAGCACTCTCCGCCGTTTTGCCTGAGCAGAATCTTGAGGAAAATGAGGTGCAGGCTTTTTGCATTTTTAACCCAATTAATTTGTAGTTTGAGGTGTGACAGCGGCGAGGAGCACAAGTGGAGGTGCAGAATAATCAAATGACTCCCTCCCTGGGATTTAATAAACCAGAAAGTGCTAATTTCACTTTTGATTGCACGCTGTATTTAATGTCTAAGGAAAGCACATCTGAGTTCTCATCATGAGCGCAGTATGTGACTGACTGTTATTCTGTGCCCTCTCTGGCAGACACACAATTGGAGCAGAGGTGAACAACACAGTCATGATGAAATAGTAATTGTATTTCATAAATCACAAATAGATCAAAGTCTCCAATTATAAATTCCTTTTTGGAATAACATCTCATCTCACATAACTGGGGAGATGGAAAAAAATACTAAAGACAAAGCTATTTTAAAGGCTTTCCGGTCTCATTCCATGTGCATCCTTGTTAATTACATGCTCACATACCAGGAGGTAGTTTATATACTCACATACTTTCTAACCACTAATCGTATGACAAGAGTCCTGTTTTCACTAAAACAGAGTCAAGTGACTACTGCTATAAAAAGCCTTGTTAATTAGATAAAGACTCAGTAACACCCCATAGTGTCTGACTGTAGTCTAACTTGTTAAATCTTTTAATACGTGTAAAAGTAAATGTAAGATTCAGAGGGCAACTGCAGCAGCAGCAGCAGAGTGAGTGACTTTGTGAGCTCCGCCACCCACCAGCTGCCGGAACATAAATAGTAATGTATCATTATGGTTGCGCTAAAGGAAAACACCCTGTGTTTTAGTTTTTTGCGGAGGTCATGTGGCAATCGGTGGGTGTGTTCATGCAGCCAGCGCTTAGAAAAACAGACTAAATTAGAGCTTTATGGTGAGGCCACATAGACTGAATCCGACAATGGCATTTATGGAGATTTAGTTTTTTGCTCTGATGCTTCTCTCCATTGCAGCCGTATTGGAGTATTCGTTTCAGTCGCACCAATTGTATTGACACGAGGTGTGATGAGAATGACCCTGAAATAAATTAGATTTGTCTTCCTCTTATTTATGTCCTATAAATATCATGCACAAGTTTCTTTTAAAAGAGACGGTAGTGAGAGAAAATGATCAAGGACTCTTTGTGCCAGGCTCAGTGAGCCGCAGGTTTGTCTGCCATGAGATGACTTGTTGGTGTGCCCACACATGATGCAACACAACGCAAGTCCAACAGCTTTGAACTGCTGCTTTTATGCTACACTGTCAAATATTTCTGTTTCTTATATTGTTTTGTTGACTTTCTTTTGTTCTAAAGTTTAGCGGTTGCCTCACACACAAATATATGAACAGCATATATTTTAGTGTTTCATCCCAATGCAAGGCTGTATGCATTTATTTAACTTTAATCTTGAGATCTGAGTCGCACGTCGATTCATTTTGACAGAGCAAAGCGTTGTTTCAAAGAGAAGTCTTCATGTGTGGTCTTGGGAGGATTAAGGTTTGTTTATTCGTCAGTCTGGACTTTTTTCTATGAATATATAACTTTTTCACAATCAGACACATTTGAATGATTGCATAATACTTCTGTTGTCGATCCAAGTTGTTATTTTTGGTTGAGGCATCACAGTGATGTCCTGTTTCCTCGCACACCTCACACTTCACACCATTTTTTTTTTTTTTCTGTCGTGGCGTATTTTCTTGTGACATAGAAATATTTGGCTGCCGTGTTCTTGACAGAGTGTTGATGAATTCTTGGAATGAGATCCATGAGTGGCCTGCCCCCCTCCCAAGTACTAGTATCTGTTAAATATGCATAGCTGAAAAATAAATGAAGCCACCTTGAAAGAAAATGTTGATGTGAGCGACTGACTTATCATCTAAAAGTATGCTTGGTTTGAATCAAGCTGTCTCTCTGATTTCTGTTTGCAATTATTCTAATTATAGGTATATTCATCGCTCAAAAATATAAAATTACTGTGCCAATCTTTGCCATTGCAGGATAGAACTAAAAATATAACCGTTACCACAAGAGGTCACCATAGGAGTTTGTGAATTGTCCAATACCATGATTTAGTTAAGGCTTTTTGGCTGTTCAGTGCATTTCCTCTTCACCTCTTTACAGTCTATATTCAAGTGTTTGATTCAGAATTTTTCATTGCACTACTGTACCAAGGATACCTCCGGCTTGGTGCTGGTTGACATTTCATTGTGAATAGCTCTATGGCCTACGTCATCAGAAGTTACAAAACCCCCCACAATGGGAACACGGTCAGCCTTGAGTGGACAATACCACAGTATGAGTGGATTGTCTCTATTCCAGTACTGATGGTAAATAAACATTTCCTGTCTGCGTTATAGTGTTTCATGTTTTCAATCACACTCAAGTTGCTTCTAAATGACGTTCTTACATTTTTAGACTTTTTTTTTTTTTTCTAAATCTAAGAAGTAATGCGCGATTTAGTATTATCAAGATGCCAAATACAGGTTCTTAGCGCTCTCAAATGTAGTGACTGACTCAGTGTTATCACAGCAATCCATTGGGGAGCAGAGTGTATTGTTAGTTGCTGTAGGTTGTTTGTTTCCCATATTTTCTGAAAAGAGGTCCCTTTCCCCCTATGTATTAAGCGTTTTATTGATTTTTTTCCCAACAATGTGAGAGGATAACACTCTGACATTCTCATTTGTCAGCCAAAAAAATACAGCCGCATGCTGTTTGACGCTGGGAAACACAAAGTTTGACACAAAGATTTTCATTCTCACTTCACTTGGAGGTTCACAGCTGTCATAGATTCAGACAGAGTTCAAACCAGTATTTGACGTCTCCACTGTAGAAGAATACTAAGAAGAACTTAAGATCAATTTCCACCCACTTCACACCCGCACGTCACGCTGAGTGTATTCCATCATTTCAAATACACACTTAGGCTTATGGATTCAACTCGAGAAAGTTTATTTATTTTATTTTTTTTCTCACATGTGAATTACAGGTTGTTAAATTGTCTGAAAAGTGGTTTGCTGGTATAGTATGTTTAAGTGTGTAAGTGGCTATATGATTGATGTGGCTGTGACTTAAGTGCATCTGCATTAGTCATACAAGTGGGCGCCCTATTATTTATAATATATGAGCCTATATCTGTACAATTAAAGTTATACGCGTTTTAGACAAATGGTTATTGACTACCATTTAGTGCTGTCAAAAAAACACAATGACGATAAAAACAATTTCTTTACACAATAGAATGTACTTTTCACAACAAAGCCAGAGCAGTTTCAATAATATTTCTGTCTTGCGCTTGTTCTGATATAGATCATTAGAGACCATTCTAAAACTACTCAGAAAATACCCATTGTTCTGTTTCATTACGAGTTTTATTATCGCTACATATTAGTGTACTCATTTTTGACAACCCACTACCACTTTATGTAGTCCAAGTAAAGTTGGAGTTATCTTTTGTTCTTTCAGTTTCAGTAAAAGATGGGGTAATTCTTAAATGGAGCCAAATCTTAATAGCTGAAGTGCTCAAAAAAGTAAAAATGAACCACAAAAGTCCCCTCGCTCTACTTTTATTAAGACGCAAGTTTGTTTTAATCATTTTTAGCACAGTCTTTATTGTCGACTGCATTTTCAATATTCGAAATTAGCATTTTCAAAACAACAAAACAACATTACCCATATTTTGATGTATCTCTCTCCTGTAGCTAAGAACCTGCAGAATCACTATTAACATGCAGACTCCATAGAGAGATTGATGGTGTTGTAGGCTTTAGTTAAGTATCACTGTTGTAGATAATAGCCCAGGTGATGAAATACAGTACACAAGACTTTATTATATATACTGCCACTTATATATACAAGGTCTATAAATGATATGGTGCATTTAACACATCTGTATTCACTGTAAGGCCACCCTTCTATCAAAACATGGTACATTTCTTATGCTTCGGGCTGTAGTTATAAGTCACTGCCAACGCAAGTTTAAAGCAAATAATATGTATTGCACATAGAAATAGCCATATATTCACTTGTCAGAGAGATCCAGATGTGAAAGATTACTGAAAGCATACCATTTATTTGAATATGACAAGTAATATTTATAATAATGTTTTATCGTGTTTGGTAATATTACAAGTAGATAAATCATAATATTAAATGTGACTGTGGCTTACCTTTGACAGTAGAAGTTCTGTGAGTTTATTTCCGGTGGACGTTGGTCAAACAGTCTCATCTGATATTCCACCTTTTCCTTTGCCTGGGATTATGAATAAAATAATCACTGCTTGCTGTATGAAATTTCTACCCCACTTCCCTCTGCCGATGAATATCTTGTTTAAAGTATTTGAACTGGAAATATACTCTGTAATTTGAATGCCAATGAATCCAACAAATATGTTTGAGGGAGCAACATCATATTGTGCTCCCTCATATTGCTTTTTTATCTTTAAAATGCTTTCTCCCTTTCCATTCAGAGTCTCAGGGTTGTATAAAAGGTGCAATTAGACATTCCTTACCCCTTTGAATATGACCTTTAGTGTGAAAATAGGCTGACATGGTGCGCATGTCAGATGATTGTTCTCTGTTAAACAAATGCATTTTGTGGCGGTTTGGAGCTGGAGATAATGTGTACGTGGACAGGGATGCTTGAGGGGATTGTGGTTTAGCCTTGCTCTGCTGCAGTATTGGCCTATAGGCTTTAATGAAGATGGCCAAGCGAGGGTCAGCACCCTGCCTTCACAGTACACAAAGGCTTCTGCCGACCATTATGTTTTTCAAGGGCTATATTTTGTAAACATGTATTACTCTGTGCGTGCGCGCAGGGGCTCAGGCGGAGGCGGCGGCGTGTCATATGAATAGGCTTGGCCGTGTTGCTGTTGAACTATATTCAAACTGTTTTATTGAGGAGAGAAAATCTGTAGAAAATGGCTTTAACTTTAAGTGCAGCCTCTTCCTTCCTCTGAGCTTTTTGCCCATTAAGCTTTAGTGGTTAAAGTGCTTGGCAAAATGTTCCAGTCAGTTGAGCATCCCCATAAGCAAGATACCCCCAACCATCTGAAGTAAAATTAAGCAATATTAATACACAATAGTGCAGTGCATCTAGTTGGTGCATCAGTACGGCAACGATAAGCTTTAACTCAACACTGCTCTTTGGAATATTGAATAATGCATCCCCTCGCTGTGCTGGTCTGAAATTTCGGAGCGAGCGAGACAGATGGTTATAGCTGGGATTTCAAAGTGATGGAGGAAAAACTAACGTTGCCAGCCCCTTTGCCAACTCCTAATTCTTTCATCCTCGCGAGTTGCACTTAACGAAAAGCAGTCCCTTGTTGCCTAAATGAAAGTGCACAACAAAGTGAATCTGCTGACTGTCAGTATTCAGCACATCAGCGGGCCCGGGTGCCACAGCATACCGAGCAGAGAGAGAGTAGCGTGCGCACACCGCCAGCTCTAAGGCTTTAAGGCGTCTGCAGCCTCGCTCCCTCAGAGGTAAATGGATGAATGGGGACTTTATGGAGATGAGGAAGTGTAATGGTACTCTCTCCTCCACGCCGGCAGCTGGAACAGTAGCTCTCTGTGTCTTTTATCAAAGACATGAAAGGGGGACAATAAGCCTCTCTGCTATCAACAATATGGTGTCATTTGAAGCAGATTATCCCTCTGTTGAAAAAGAGCAAAATAAAAGACGGGACAAAAGATATAGTTAGGTGCCAATGTTTCCTCCACCCGTAAGGAAATCTTTCATTACGCTTTGTCTTGTTCAAAATCAGCCAAAAGTGCCCACTCTTTCTCTTAGATGGAAAAGCTTTGTCTTGATTATCCCTATACAAATACCTTGAAATATTTAGTAGCTTTCACTGAACTTTAAATTGCTTTGCAACATCCAATTAAGAAAAGGGACATCTGCACAGAGGAGGGGATTAGAAGCACTTTGAAACAACAGTAGAACCAAAAGTTAAGTAGATTTCAAGAAACCTTTTGACCCTTTTAATCAGGGGCACTATTTTTTATGTTTTTTATGTACGTGACACCTACGCACCTAATTAATTGTGCTGTTATTCTTCTTCGAGCATATTATGATTAAATCAAAGTGAAATTAAGCTATCTTGTTAGATTTTGAAATAAAATTAGTTACAGATGATGAAGATCGTGAGGTTAAAAGTTACATATTGTCTTTTGAATAAGAAAAAGACTGTCTCGATTTATAATACTGCACAGTGGCGATGTCACGTACGTCTCTGAACAAAAATTACACATGTTTACGTTACCCACGGATCTCGTTCATTCATTAACTTTTATTAACACGACTCCAACTGCTATCCAAAAAAAGACCTTATTTACTACCTCTAAAAACGTGTCTATACACTACACGACTGCCCTTTCCCCATTGCATTAGTTTGCTCAGTGTCAGTGCTTCTATGTGCCTCTCAAAAGCGGCAAGCGTTTAAAGCACCATCTTCTGTAGGTAATACACCGACTATGGATAAGTAGCCTGCCTAGCCGTACTTCAAACCAACTGCACCAAACACTTTAAGCCCCTCAAAAAGACCCCGCACTTGAAAAGGACTCCGGCATTAAACGCAAAAGTAAACATAAGAAACGAAATCTTCAACTTGATAAGTGAACTTTAATCTCCGGGTTCCCTTGATGGCCTCCGCTTGCATTGCGTCTACATTATGTGTTGTGTGTCTTCCTCCAGGTCACATATAGACTTCACCCATCTATCATCCTTCCTCTTTTTCTCCTCTAAATTCGGCTGTTGAGAGCCTGTTACGACCTCCTCCATCACTTGCTTTTAAACAGGCCCAGGGCTCTGAAGTGCAGCTTCTATCTCCCAAATTGAGACTGAACACTGTTGCTGAGTAGCGCTGTTCTACCCTTATTGCAACCCTACCCAGTCCCCCCTGCTGTATGTATACGTTCGGGGCTTATATGTGATGCAAAGGGGTGTCTCCCATTTCCTTAGCCTTGATGACATCTATTTAGCTTGCATCCGAGCATATTTGTTCGACGTGTATGCGCAATTAATCTGCATTTTATCCATGGGTGGTAGTGTGTCATTGGAAAGTGCAAGCCATTAAAGAAATCCAACTAATGTGATGAAACACAGTGACATTTGAGACAGCGATTATCATCAAAGTTGTGTTAAGTTGAGCGCTGTCGGAGGATATGTACGTGAGCTGGGGAGACTTTATGTGTTTACGGACTTGTGAAAGAGGGGAAGAGAGGTGGAGGAAAAGAAGATGGAAGACGCCGCCACAGAACAAATTATTGGGATCAAGCCAGATGCTTCAGGTCTCCATAGAAACTCCACACACTTGTCATTTATTTATTTATTTTGTTGTCAGCACTTCCAGAATAACTTAATTAAAGCCAAGGCAGTGCTAGCATGCTGCGCGAGATGACAGGAGGCCCGAGATGATTTGTGATGGATTACTGCATTTTTATCTTCCCCTTTATTTGCTCAGTGGAAACGCGTCAAAGCTAGCAATAATGTCAAATGAATGTGCGATAAACACTATTTTTGTGCTTGCTCTGAACAATTTAGCAAACACAATTTTGCAAATATAGATGATACTTTTCCCTGCCCCTTCACTTTTTTATATAATCCTTATTTTTGTTGTTTTGAAATGGTGTCTTGCTGTCTGCGCAGATAAAAGTGGCAGCAGCAGCAGTGGCGGTATACCTGCTCACAGTGCACTCTCGCATCTCTGCTGATAAACATAGTCTTAATTGGACATCATGGGGCGACTAAATGCAACATCTTTACTTGAACTGATTAATTGGCAAAGTTTGTTTTTCTCTTGATTTCCTGTTTATGTAACACATCCCAATAATCCCACATCGCACAACCTAACCACAAACTCACAAATTAGCATTAGTAATAAATCCAAAAGTTTCACGCTTGAAGGGTTTTCAAACATGCATGCAGAATAGTAGTATATATATATACATGTCTTAAGCCTTCAAGGTTGGTCCTCAAGGCGAAAAATATGTGTTTTTTTCCACCTACACAACGTTCTGAAGTTCAAAATACAAACCCAGTTTCAGTCAGAGTTCATGAAAAAATCAACTTTAGACGCCATCAACAGCTGTCACACTCCATCAGTGAACACAGTGTATCAAGAGCCCCGTCAATCATGCTTGAGGAGTTTTTATTTTGCTATTTCAAGGCTAAACTATTGAAAGGGTCTCAGATGCTGGTGATTGAAGCTTCAAAATAAAGTTTAGAGTGGATGCACTTTTTGTAGCCCCTGACTGAATTACGCTCCCCTGATAAAACCAGATCTGGCGACTATTAGGACAGCTGGAACTTCCTGTGGTTTCTACTGTTACATCTGGAAGGAGGTGTAATAAAGAAGAGTGCATCATTAACCTGTGCACAAAGGCAAATTGGATTTCCAAAAATGTCAATTAAAACATGAATGTAAATCAATTACACTGATACATGCAATGTTACTAATGGTTATTTAAGATGCTATCAGCAAGTCTTGAATTGAACAACAGCAACAAATGTTCTAAATATTTCACCATGTGCCACTGTAGTGCAAGACTGAGTAAAGCTATTCATAGGTTTCAGAATGATGGAAAATTAGGGGCTTTGCTATAGTGACTCACAGTTAATTAAAACAAATATTATATTTGTTTTATGAGAAAAAGTCCTCAAAATGTTTCATATAACAGGGAGCTGAAACCCTTAAATACAGCCACAATTTATGACTTGTATTAACGGGCTAATCTGAAAACACAACATCAAATTATCTAAACAAAGAAATAAGGATTGTTTAATTGTATTAACTTATAATGTTGTAAAATAATATGGATTTGTTAAGTAAACTAAAGCTTGGAATAACAGCTTTGTCCTTTATGCTCTCCTTGTGTTCCTGTGTTTGGCTGAACACATTTTGTATAATGTAGTAAACAAAACTGGCAGTGCCTGTGAAATGGTGCTGAGTGTGTAACTGGGCGTTTGGCTTTGTGGTTTTCTCTTCCTGCTAATGGACTGTCCTCAGCCAGGGGTGCTATCCATCACATGCACTACCTGAAGTCTGCAGCCTCTATAAAGATTAGGTCTGTTAAGAGAAGATGGATGGCTCTTGTCGTCGCCAAGCATCATCCTCAAATGCCTAAATTAAATCTTGAAATTCTCACGGGGAGCTCAGATTAGCGCGGTAATACAAGTCGTGAACTGGGGCTATATAGCTTCACTCACTTTCACACTCATCACTACTGTGGCACATGGTGAAATATTTAGGAGATTTGTCGTTGTTCAATTCTAAACCCATTTTTAAGGCTACCGAGACTTCAGTGTGTTAGAAATCCACAACCTCAGTTCAGTTTGTGGTGGTGGCATGTACTCAAACGCCCAGTGCAAATGGGTAGACCGAGGGTGGACACGCCGACTGGCTCATTCCCCAGTCCTCCCGCCTCCGCCTTGGGGAATTAGTCAAAGAGTGAAGCAATCATTAAAGTAGTCCATATTAGATTGACCTTTGTTCGTCAGCTTACACCTCTTTGGTCTTTTAAAAGGTTTGTTGGTCCTGTGGCCTTTTAAAGCCTGTAGTTATGGATTTGTTTCTTCTCAATGAGACGGTTGACTCGGGCAGTACAATTTAAAAATCGCAGTCGGAGGCCATTAAAAAAACAAACAAGTGCAGCCAGTTATAGACATGAAACTTCCTGGCCTTTGTAGCAGAATCAAGAGTGAGGAGGGTGTGATTCTATATGGCATTTCCCAACCTTTTATACATTTTATCACTGCGCACCATAGACTGTATAAAGAAGTGGACTAAGGGAGTGTGACGTCGCCCATAATGTTTAGCTCCAGCCAATTGAAGCTCACGGAGGCTAGCAGTTATAGGAGCAATTTCCATATGTGAAATTCCGACTGCAAGTATCATAAAAACTAAAAAGCCATTTCGGAATCATGGCTGTTGAAAGTTCCGCCTCTTCCCGCCCACATCATTGGTTTAGCAGGTGGCAGACGCATAGCACCGGTGTCAATCAAACCTGTTGCTAACGCTACCGGGAGCGACCTCAGGGAAAGAAGGTGCCTCATTGGTCTGTTATTAATGTTCATAGCTTGACTCACAGAAAAAAATTGCCAAATAAAATTAGCAGGATCGTGTAGCGCAGATTAATATGACCATTTTAAGATCAAAATGACGAGCCTGACAACAGCAGTTGCAGAGAGAGGGGTGACAGTTTTTCAATAGAAAGTGAATTGGAGCCAGAGTCGATAGAGATGGAAGCGCACCCAAGCATGGTGGCTAGCAGGTTAGCAATGTCCATTTATATATACAGTCTATGCTAGGGAGTTGACAACAGTTTGGGTTATTTTGTGATTATTTAACAAAATGACTGCTTAATTAATTGAATAAATCAGGATTAGTGTTGAGTGATACGACATAGTTTTCTTACAGCCTAGGTCTCAACTTTAGCTTTATGGCTAACTGTGTCACTGCTGTTTGTTAAAATAGGATGTATCTATGGATGGGTCGTTATTTGGGCCCCATTTTCACTTTAGGGAGGGATTTATAAAACCATAGCCTCAGTGCTGTAGTCTATCAACACCATGTTAACTTCAATTGGTAATGGATTTTTATTGAATTTTTTTAGGGATTCTTCTGTTGATCAATTCACGAGCAGTAGCCCTGAAGTCGAAAAAAAGCTTAATTCACTCCAATGCATTGTCTGTGATAATAAATTGCTCTATTGTTTACGATTGTTCCTGTAAGTTCAAACTTCTGTTCATGTGTTTGTTTTAAACTAACACATAAGTTGATCTACAGATTTTTCGAAGGCGTTCGGTGCACACACAAAGTTTTCTCAACTCATCGTATAGCACGTTCTTAAGCAAAGTCTTGATGAATTATGAGTCATATTTGCACAGTATAAATGTTTAAAACGAACCCAAATTGTATAGAACGGCCAATCACAGAATGTCTTGATTCTGATTAAAGCCATGCACTGCAGTAGCTTTCAGTGTAAGTACATTTGTATTCACTTTAACCCCATCAGGGCAGTGTGTATGCATTTGATTAGACTGGAATTATTTATTAAATGGCTGTTAGAGGACTGTAGGCACTCTGGACAATGGAATGGGTTCAATGGGCAATGCACTTCCTATGAAACTTTAAAAGAACACAGCACTTCCCTGAGTTCTTCAATATTTTGACCCTCTTCAATTTCCGCCAATTGCCTGTCGGTATAAATTCACTGCTCACGCTCTTGTCTCACATAGCGCCCGAGGGAGAGGCAGTGCCAGTCATTTCTTTAGTTTTAAGTGTAATGAACTGCCAACTATTGTAGCCTTGTACCCCCCACTACAACATTCAAATGGCGCATCAAGAATCTCACGCTGATGGTAACCGACTCTCTTCCACTAATGTAAATGTATCATGAAAGCTTTTTGTATTTCTCTTTTTCCTGCTAGCAGTGTAGAGCCCCATGTGTATCCAGCCTGAGTGCTGCTAGGGTGGGAAAGAGTAGCTTTTCTCATTTCCTCCGACTGTTTTGAAACTGAATCACATTAGCACAGTGACAGGGAGTATGACTAGACCATAAAACATCCTGCTTTGCCTCTGTCCAAATGAGAGATGTGTCTGCTCAACACTGCAGGTGCTTGCAGCAGCTAAAAGATGCAATGAGAATATTGAAAATGATTCTTTCCGGCATTGCTTTTTAGGCCAACTGCTTTATCTAGAGGAAATTGAACAAAAGATTTAGGGAAGATATTGGTGATTCAATTATTCTGTTTTTCTTTGTAATAAAAGAAACAAGATCAGTGATAGTTACAAATTGTTTGGGATCATTTCATTTATTTGGAAGTAAAGATGTAGCACTCATAACCACACACTAACTGGCAACCAGTTCAAAAGCTTAATTCAGATTATTTACTTAATAAAAAGGACAAAGCTCACATTTCTTTTTCAAGCAGTGGATTGGCTGTGGATCTCTCGATCAAAATGACCCAAGCTAATCACTGATGATTAAAATGTAATGAATTGCACAGCCGTATTACGGCATCGTGTGTGGCTACATTGTATTGTTGGAAAGCATTGCTGCTTGTTATTAGAAACACTGTGGAGCCCAAACTTGGGCAGTGCCAGTTGTGAGTAACAGGCCAAGATGTGTCAAGGGAGCAGACTGTTATTATCTGCGATGAAAATCCATGCTATCCTGACAGCTACAATTAGTGTCAGCTGGGGTATTGAGTCTTTAAAAAGGACCCGTGGCCTTTTGGCTTCCAGCCTGTCTGGCTATAGATGTCTCTAATGAGGCATTAGCCGCATGGCCTCTCCTCTCATGAGTCCAGCCCATAATGGCACACCTTTCATCTATTTTACACAGACACTGTCGTTGGTCATTAGTACAGCTCTGAAGTCCTATTACCTTAACGTCAATGATGAATGAATAGAATGTGGCTGCCAAGAACAATATCTCTTAGTATCCTTTGGTCAGCCATGACTTTTTTAATCCAATTTCACCCCCGCCATTAAGTGTAATTGATAATTGATGCAGTCTCACGTCACAGATTCAGCATTGTGCATCGTCACTTAAATTGGGAGGCCAAAGAATGTTTTTACTTCAAATAAAATCAGTCACGGAGTAATCATCCATCAGACTGCTAAGTGATCCAAAGAAAAACAAAAAAGTCATTGAAAAATATCAAGTGCCATTACTGTTGAATGTGTCGCCAATAGAGATGTGACAATAACCATATTATTGTGATGTCATACTGTCAAAAGTCTCACAATAAAATAATATGGGCTGTCACAATATATCCAATTACCAGAGGCTTTGGTGAAATGCATTATTTTATTGTATTATTGTAACAGCTGAAAACAGGAAGAGGAACAGGAAGCACAGATATCATGAAGAAATATCTTTTATAGCTTAATTCTTGAGATTATGACAGTACTGATTCACATTCATAAGTGAGATGTATATCATGATAATGTCATACTGTGAGATTTGGATATCGTCACATCCCTCATCGTTGATGTGTTTTGTGTTGAGAGGACTCCAATAACCTAAATCTTAACATAACAGTTTTAATGCTATTGCACGATAAATATAGATAATTCCAATGTATATCTATATGATGTTTACTGCATATAAGTCATTTCCTTCCCACATCTCTTTAAATCCGCACATTGCCGACTTCTCGCTGCAGCCTGTTTACTGCTGCTTTTATTTTTTTTATTTTTTTTTGGCACCTGTCACGGATGATGACTTGATGACTGATTTGATCTACAGGGAGAAGCACCTCATGGGAAAAAACCTACAAAAATAATGAAGATGCTTTGGTGCCCGCTCAGACTGGCATGTCGCCCCTGCCACTCTTCTGTTAAATTATTCCTTTTTGTCTTGTTGTTGTCTCTCTTGTGTCTTTGTTTTGTGACACAGGATCAAATTGCAAGTGTTCATTGTATGGATTGACAACACGGTGTCCTCAGTTCAAGAGGGGGGGGCAGTATTGATAGCATTTGGAGGTGTGTTTTGCATAATGCTGCCTGAGGAAAAAATCTAAACCAGCACTTTTTAAACTTGAAGTGAACTTGTCAGCTTATTCTGATTGTCGGCGTTCACTTGCTCCCATCTGCTGCTGATAAAAGTGGGAAATGTATATTTCATTACAACAGCTGGAGGTGTCACCTAGATTTGTGAAGTAATTGTGCAAGGCATTTGGAAAACTGACTGAGGATTTTCCCCTCCATATATTGTCACCTAATGCCTATTAAAGTCATTTTAATAAGGCCTTTAATAAGCCCATTCTACCTGCAGATCACTATGTATCCTTTTGCACCCACATAGCTTTGTTAGAGTTGCAACCTTGGTCAGCAGCTTAGTTCCCTGTTGCAAATTCATGGCTCAGAGCTCTTTTGTAAAGATGGGAACAATCTCTGCAGTTATCATGGCTCAAGGCTGGAAAATTAGAGTGTCCTTCCTTTCGGTTGTTTCATCAAGGTCACTGAATAATGGTGACAGAGCTGCTTTGTCGTCTTTTGACAGAAGCAAATCTATGTGCAGAAGTAGAGGAATAAGCTCACAACTACACTGATAATACCTCACTTATAATTTCAGGCTAAATTGCAGAATATTTAAAAGTGGGAATCAAGATATTACTACTTTTCAATAGTCGTTTCGAGTTGAGGTAGACTGGCGATAACACCAGTCACTACTATGAGAGGACGAGAGGTTCAGGTGACCTTGAACTGTTGAACCTTTCCTAAACAGTGACCCTCGGGTGCCTCTTGGCCATACACTTTGGCCTTCTGTGTGAGGCAGCTTGTTACAGCTCTGCCAATTACGACAAAACAGGCTTTGCTCGACATCTGTGGTCCTCGGTTGGATAAAGTATTGCTGGGGCATGTTTAATGATGAACCCACAGTGACAGAGAAACCTGGATACAATGACCCTGCTATGACTCACTGTTCAAAGCAGAAATATATTTTTACACATTTTTCACAGAATATGTCACATAATTTATTTTTATATTCAGTGATAGGTCTTCACCTTCTGTGCCTCCTTGTGTCCTTTTCACACCGAAGGTCGGAGCTGGGATGTAAAAAATGTGTTGTTTTGAAATGTTTCTATTCAGCATAAGTGAAGTGGGTCTATTGATAGAATTTTGGTAATAGATTCTAAAGGTCAAGTTCTTATATCTTATAATAATAACAACAGGTACTTGCAGCAAGTAATGGCTGACAGAGTTTGAGACCTAAAATAATTCTACATTCATCGGGCTTTTCATTATAGCCACCTGCCATTTTACAGTGATTGTATTTTATGTTATGACCACACAGCTAAATGTTTTACCCATTGGGGAAAAGTATAAGACAGCAGTGTTTTCATCTTTCACCACAAGAAACAGCAAACTCTTTCATTTGTAGAACCGCTTATCGAGAAGCGTAATCTACAAGCCTCCTTTGATACATATGGCGCCTCTGTATTTGATCTACTTTACAGTCATAGGGCATCCTTACTGCTGTTGGTCATTAGTCTTGCTTGTGTGCTGGCTCAAGTTGGACTCAGACTTGTGAAGTTCATGGACTTGAATGGGTACAAATAGGCAGAGAAACAGATAATGCCAGTGTGAAGGATCACTCTGATGTAACATCCGGCACTGGAACAAATCTTTGTCTTTTGATGGTCTGGAGTGAAAAACACTTTAGACAGGCCAGTCCACTGAATACAAGCTTCATCCCTCCCAGACCTGCTCCCAAACTCTTACTTTCCTGTCTCTAAAACAATAATATAACGTCTATTGGGCTAATTTGTAGTAAGATTTTTTTTTAATAGAATATCGCATTTTCTATTTTTCACGTTGAAACTTTTAAATATACTTTAATTAAATCTATATGGGTCAAACAGTGGTACAGAGCATGGTGAATGTTCAGTGCACTGTTGCTTCACAGGTATTTCTTTCTGCCAGGCTGCTGTTGATACTTTTAATTTGAAAACACCAGTATATCCAAGCCGGCTCCTGGCTTATTTAGAGTGCATTTAGAACATTAGAAAGTGCTGAGCCCCAGAATAAATGGGATAATCTTCCTGCTCTCCATTTCAGTTGACAGCAGAGAGGGTTAAAATGCGGTGGCAGGATACTGTGCACAGAAGAGATTGGCTAATCTGTGAAAGCGACTCGGGCTGCTCACTAGAATATTATGCTCACTGATTTAATGTCCTCTCTGTCTCTTTCTCCTAGGTAAGCACTTTCCGCCACACTGTTGGGGATGGGGGTCGGGTCGCTAGTCGTGATGGCTGCCTACGAGGCCTGGGATGACTGATTGAGGTGATGTACTGCAGTGTGTCCATTCACAACAGAAAAGCTGCTAGCATTGATTTCTCCACACACTGACAAGCGGGGAGAGCTCGAGTAGGGCTAGGTGTATAAAGCTACCACAAGCACTCTGCTCCTCGCACGCGGCTTTAACGTAGTCATTCTTTATGATGGATATTCTATAGACTACAAAGAGATGGAAAAGGAAAACACTGGCAAAACATCTACACAGCCATTAAATAAATATTTAAAGGGTTAACTAATGTCTTGAGTCCTCCACTACCACTACATTCTCCATAATAAAGTTAAATATGGCATCTCACAAATGTAAATAAAACAATAAAAGTGGTGGCGGGTATTGTTGGTCTTCGGTCTCACAGTTTACAAATCCTATATACCAATTGCGGCTACTTTTGCTGTGCCATGGGACAATCACATTGAATGTAGTAGATGATTTATTATATAACTAGGTCCTAACAACATCCAAGATCTTATTTTATACTGAATTTATGAATATGTCTTACATATAAGCAGAAGACCTCATTAAATATATAATACTGATCTATGCTGTTTCTTTAGCACAGTCTGAATTTGTATCCCTGTTTTTGCAAGCCTCTCATATCGGGTTAATGCACTGTGTGACTTTTGATAGGTGCCATGGCTTTAAACTTCACTTAATATTCCAGTAGGGCTGCAGTATTGACACTGAGATTGAACTACTTCCACATCAGTGCAGCAGTCAGACGGTGGTGGTCTGCTGAGCCTCCATTATGCATGAGGCCTGACCACCCTTCAGCAGCTGTCACTGAGCTGACCACCGGGGGACGTCACCGCGGTCCAGCAGGGAGGCTGCTGTAAGATGAGCCCGCTGACACGGAAACTCCCACTACACTTCCCTGCGCTCACCCCTCGCCGGTCAATAACCCCCTCTATGTGAGAATGGCTTTCTCTAGTATGGAGTTCAAAGGTCAGCCTGGAGCGCTGATATCTCAAAGGGCCTTTTCCTTCTCATAAGTTGATATAAGTCAGGATATAAAAACGCTGTCTGTGTTTATAAGCGGATGGGTAATAACGGTTTTGTGTTGACATCATATTGAGGTGCCCATCTGTATAGATGCTGATGTCATAGTGCTGATAATCAGTGTGGAGGACAGTATTGTTTATTCAGCATGTCTAAAAGAAGCCCTTTGGAGCAGATGGTGCTGGAGGCAGGAGACCCACCCTTCTCTCACCTCAATCTGGATAGCAGGGCTCATCACTGCAGCCCGCGATGGGACAGGAAAAAGAGTTTGCTTAAGGCAAAACAAAGGCATCAACCTTGTGAGATGAGCTATAGCATTGTGCCCATGGAATGTGCAAAATGGAGTCTTTAGAGTGCAGGGAGGTGGACACCTTCCCATTCCAAATGGGGGCATATGTTGGAATAATACCCTGAGGAAGTCTATAGATTAGTGTTAATAAGCACATACGATACAGCAAATACACATTAGTGGCAGGCTGTCATCACCGAGACGTCTTAGGAGTAATCCTTATCAGAAGCCTTTGTGTTAGAACATCTGATTAAAGAAAATTGAAGGGACTGCTTTATCGCTGCAGCTGTGCAGCTAATTAGAAATGTGACCAGTTCCTCCAGTAAAATATCTCAATTACATTTGAAACTGTGTCCCACAGCTCTTTGTTGAGCCTGTATGAGCCTGTGAGCCTGTCAAAACAGAATGGCTTTGTGAGCACAACTAACATTTCCAGATTCAATTGCAATTTTGTCTAGAACCACTTGAGCATTTTATCATCTTGTAAACTATTTTATTTTATTGCTTTGAGAGGGATTGTGGGCTTTAAATAACGGCACAATTACCTGAAGGCGCTTCTTTCTGTTGTTAAACAGTGCATTTGCAGACTAAGATTTTACACTAGCATATAAATTGTGATTCATAGTAGAGGTCTAAGCCAGACTGGAATATAGTGCAGAGAGTTTGAGTAAGCTTCCTGAGCTGCAGACCCCTGGGCCCTCTGCTGAGTGTAAATAAGATCAACAGATACCGTATGCTCCAGTATAGAATATACAGCTAAGCCCATACATACTCATATAATGTTGTTGTAATTGGATTAGTTCAGGCCAACAACCTCAAACCAATTAGCGTTGCGCTTATTTGGCATGTCTAAGTGGGAGTGCCACATTGAATCTATGTTCGTGCAGTCACCTGCTTATTGTAGAATGGTTCCCCCACATGGAGAACTAAAGGTCTCCATCAAGTGGGTCAAATGTGTTTCATGGCTGTCAGCTGTTGAATTTGAAACTCATTCATATTTTTGTTTCAAATAACAAAGGTCACATTAGCATTTGTGCCTATGAAGAGTTAGTATGCAGGGAACATATGACTGCATTACCGTTTCTGATGGTTCAAAGTTTCCAATTACTGGAAAGATATTGGATGAGTAGACAATATATTAATTATTATTCTTATTATCAATTGTGGTAAATCATATAGGGAGGTTTTTTTTTTTTGTTAGTTTTTTTTTTTTTTTAGAGTAAGAGTATCTCAAATGTGAACCCAGTAGATAAAGGAGAATGTAGCGTTAATACATCTAGATTGGGCTTCCATCTATTTGTCCATTTTCTCTTCAGTGTGGGGTCATGAGGGGGAGAAACAGCACCAGAATACAGCATGTGTGCTGTGGACAGATTGTCAGTCCAAAACAGGGTTTAAACTGGCTCATTTATACCTATAGGGCAACCCAGTGGCTCTAATTTATCTGAGTTTCTTTGGACTATCGCATCAGTGGAGACCAAGAGAGATAAGGAGACAGCAAACAAAGGCAACAAATTTGTTCTTCAGGCTTCTCACTGACTTCTCAGAAGACTGGTGTGGTTTCTAAAAAGCAGCAGAATGAGGCATTATTGCAAACTATTTGCTCATTTCTTTTGTTGTTGTTTACAATCGTGACTGTCTGACAAAAGTCTCTTTATTCACAGCCAAAACTGCACAGTACAGACACAGTGTTTATGCTCATGTGAGCTCTTCCATGTGGTGCATTAGAGTGTCACTATTTTTTTTCTGTCTCCCATTTGGGTTGGTTGTGAGCACTAACGCTGCTGTCAGCAGAGGCTGATGGAGCTCCACTCAGACCTATCAGCTGTGACGTAATGCTCTCTTCAATCAGCAGCAGCCTACCCAACTCTAAATCAGGGAGAGCTGCCACTCTGCGTGATGCTAATGTTAGCTCCACACTCCGCATTCAAGCACTGGGCCTGTATAGCAACAGCTCCGAACATCAGGATGAG
Source organism: Periophthalmus magnuspinnatus (assembly GCF_009829125.3). Lineage (NCBI taxonomy): Eukaryota > Metazoa > Chordata > Actinopteri > Gobiiformes > Gobiidae > Periophthalmus > Periophthalmus magnuspinnatus. Next base: position 7,699,429 of record NC_047138.1, read on the forward strand.
GCTGGAGATTTTAATCACTGCTAACAACCTCACTTATCAAGAGCGCATTAGGCACTCTTTAAGTCAAATGCTGATTACACAGAATGCGCATTTTATAGACACTAGTGTCAATAGTCAGTAAAAGACTCCACTGATTTCCTTCAGTAACATTTAGAGGCTTTCGACCTACAAGCCTCTGTCGAACAAAAGGACCACTATTATTGAGCATAATTGAACCATGTTACTACTGTGTTATTGGAGCTACAAAAAACAAAAAACTTAAAAAAAAACCCACACATTATTAGCATTGGTTTTATCTGGGTTATATACCACTGAGAATATGAGTGAATGATTAATTGGATTTGTAGAGCACATGTTAAAGAACACTGCATTGTTATTGTGAATTCAATGTATTATTAGTATTATTACAAGAATCTTATATAAAACAGTCCTACACATTATAGGACCTTAAGTTTTTGGAGAGTAGCAGAATAAAGTGAGGACACAGGTGTTATATGTCTTGGTGTCTGTAGTAATCTTATGGCAGGATTCTGAGAGAAATGAGGAAGCAAGCAGCCACAACTGTGACACCTTTCCCTGACCCCATTTATCATGTTGCCCTTTTTGTCAAATATGCCCCGACTGGCTGATATGCAGCTTTATTGCTAAATATACATTAGGATGTCCAGAAACAGCTGAGTTGTACAATGTAGAAATGGAACCTCAATTATTTTGTCAGAAAGCCAGCACAATGGCTCTGCGATTCAGCAGCCGCACACGGATTTAAGTATTGCAAATCCTCAAACTGTTCATACTCAAACTCTTCAGGACATTTCTGGCAAAAGGCAGAAGGAAATTTCAATTTTGTAGCCATCAGATACTGAACCAGAACAACACATAACACACATGAACTGGTGTGTTGAAGACATTTATTGCAATCAAGCATGATTTCTGAGTAAACCCATTATCAGCGTTTCCTCAGGGCAGCAAGGTCAGCTGCATCGCTCCAATCCCAGAGATAAATGGATCAGGTTTCCACACCACATGCAGCCCAGGGCCCAGACGGCCACAAGCCACATAAACATAGACTCTGGGCTTTAAACACAGGCTGCCAGCGCCACTGAAGCTTGTCCAAACACAAAATGTCTCCGAGCAAAAGGAGGGTGATCGATGGACACTGAAGGGACATAACTGTAGTTTCATTCGAGCGACCTGCAGATTTTGTCCAATTGTGCTCTGTGGGCTATGGAAAATTCAGCATGTGGGTGCAGGAGCTCAGATGCCATGATGGTGGGATTAGATGACACTGCCCCCAATGTACCGCCTTTGAAACATGCATTAGTACTATGCAGGTGTTTACCGTGTGCCAAGCCATGTGATCCATTTGCACATCAAAGTGTCCTTTAAAGGGATACCATATACTGTGGGGCTCCATTTTCCAACCCCGGATTGAAAAGATTGTGGCAGTGCCACTCGTGTGCATGTAGCCATTTGACTTGTTGTCATCGCAACAGGTGTTAACCACAGATAAAAATGTGGAGTGAGAAATGTGATTTTCAGTTGAAGGATAGACATTTCTTATCAGAGATAACCACTTTACTTCTGTCATAACCTGTCTGTGCCTCTGTGTTCAGCTGTTTCAAAGGCTGTGTAGACATGGATCTACTCTGTTGTGTCTTTTTGCAGTGGATTTACTCAAAGAGGTGCTAACTTATTGTTGAGAGATGCAAGGACAATGTTACATTTAGTTATACATGCATTACATCATTAAATCTTTCTTTTTTCTTAGTTTGGTTCAAATCCTTTATTCAAGAGTTAAGAATACTGCCACTGTGAATATTAACAGTGTTTCAATATATTGTAATAATCTGGCTTTAAACTTTTAGTGTTACAAAGCGCTGGGCATTCATCTAAACTGTTAGTGTTACAAAGCATTGGACTTTCATGTGAGTCCCATAACAGCCGTTGCGCTGGTTTGAAATGGGAAGTTATAAATTGCAGAGAGAGTAGACTAGAGCAGTACGTTGATAGTTGTGCTGTGTTGAGGAGGTCTAGTCCTAGGGGCGGTCTGTAGCTACTTATAGAAAAGCTGGCACATCTTCCTCTGTGTTTATAAAGCTGGCAGACACAAGAGCATGAGCTGGAGTCTGTGGAGATCTTTGATATCTGCCACAGTGGACCACAGTATAGTAATAGAAGAATGTTTTTCATACCCTCGGTCACTGTCCCGTATTGTGCCAGCTTTCTATTTCTGTTCTTTTTGTTTCTTACAGATCAAGCAATTTGCAATTGCAATTTTTTAAAAGCAGTTCAAATGGAATATGTGTGTAATTGTATTTGTGTAAGCGAAGATGGGTGACCTATAGGACTGAAGGACACCCACATATAAGCAATCATCCAGAATGAGGTGCTATTTTGCATGGCTGCCTCTGGAGAAATGAGAGAAGTTGCTCGGAGGAGGTCACCAGATGGTATGAAAGTCAGCAACCTTTGGTCCAGACAAAGTGGAAGCCATTTAGTGTGACTGCTCTTCACTGTGTGGTGCCAAAGTGCTTTGTTATCACAGTCTGCGATAAGGACTGCAGTTTAGGCGCTGGGAAAAAAAAAAAGTACTGAGGAAATATTCAAGGGATATTTCACAGATTATAAATGGATAATTTCTTTAATTACATAGAGATTATAGCTCTTTCCCTCTATCTTTCAGGGTGTTAGTTTTAGAATGTTCATGTTTCATCCTATTGCACTGCTATACGTTACTATTTTTGGCATGCTCCTATACTCTTTTAAACTATTATTCAAAAGGATCCGGCACACCGCTGACAGGTGAAATAAACACAGATAAGATACTGTACATTAGACAAGGGCTTGAATTTTTATGTGACAAAAGTAGGAAAAATCTCTAAAGGGTTAATATTAGAAAATGAAGGACTTGATTAACCATTCTCTTGGTTTGCAATGATCAGAACCCATAATATATGAGGTTATTAGGGTGATCATGTAAATCACCACTGCAATACTAATCTATACTAGAACCAGCAAAGACACTGTTATAAAAAATAGGACCAAATGGGACATTGTCATGAATAGTTTAATACTGGTCTTGATCGATATCAGAACTAGAAGCATATTAGGTCATCAGTGAATTTCCATTGTAGTAAAAAGTTAGATTTCCGGTATTAAAATCGTTATCAAGTTTTTGAGCCTTTTCCTTTGTATCAAAATGCAGTTTGTAACGTTTGGCTCTGGACACAGTGGGTCAAAGCTGCTCCTAGTTATGTTAGACCTAAATGGATCATCATAGAATAAAGCCGTAAAAAGGTGACTCTTTGGTTTTGTCATCAGAGAGCTGCTATACCAGTCCTCTGTTGATGATGGCCATGTCAGGATGAGTTCACGTATACCTTTCCCGTGTGTCCTTTGGCCTGATCCTCCATTGGCGGCTGATAGCGTTTGAGCTACAGGGACATTTCACCTGTCACTCTGTCCTGTAGTTGCTCTCATTTAACTGACTGGACATGAGCCCACTTAAACAAAGCGAATGTTTGGGTTTCCCGCTGAGAGCATTACAGAGCGAATGTGCCGCTATAGCAGACCTCTTGTTTACTCTAACATGGCAGCCGTGACCTTTTGTAAGCATTTCAAATAACCAGCGGGACCTGAACCAGAGTAAGTTGGGCTTTGGAGAGGAACTTCCTGCTAGTGCTGACATTAAGCGCCATCTGCTTTAACTAGACAACAGGGAGGCGACACTGATTCAGCACTTCACAATATGTAAATGCACTGGAAATTATTTATAGTTACTACTACTCAAAGCTATTACTATTTTTGTTTTCTGCTTAGTCGTGTTATTGTCGTAAATATGTAATGTTTCCCTCTACGTAATTATACCATATACCAGGACATTTGTATGTAAGCTACATTAATGTTTTAGTACCTGGTGTGGTGTAAAACTGATTTAGAAAAATAAGGCTCAAGCCAACACAAGTAAATAAAATGATTACTACTTTATCATAATTTTTTGTGACTGAAATTAAAATACTTCCGAATATGCCCCCCGTGATTGTGTTTAGGCTGTAAAGTGTGAAATGTGATGGTTTAAATGAATGTAAAGTGACAGATTGTAGCTTCAGGGTGTGTTTTTATCACCACTGATTGTGATGACATTTTCTTCAGCACATTTCCACACTGTCTTTCCTTACAGATGGGCAGGGCTCACTTTTAGTGCTTTTGTTTAGTGACTCTGCATCCTTTATGGCTGTGTGTAATCAGACTGCTGTCCTTCTGGATTAATAATAGCTGTGATTGTACACAGCCTACTGTATCAGCTCGGCTACGCTCCAAGATGTTGTTTGGCCACAGAACACAAAGCAGGAGCTGAATGACTGCCTGTGCCATTAGTCTAGAGCTGGCGTTGCATTTTCTCCTCTCCTTTAACAACACCAAGTCTATTTGTAGAAAAAGAAATCAAATTTTATATGCATCTTTATAGCAACACAGGGTGTGCTATTCCCCTTCAAAATCATATTGAATTATCACTATGCCTCTCCGTAAATGAGAATATAACAGTAGTCATGGTGGATGTAGCAGCGGGGCTAATGTAATGACATGGTTGGAGTCCAAGTGGAGTTGGGACCTGCAGGACACCAGGCTGACCTCAGCCCAGTTAAGTGATGGTCTGAGCTCAGCTCCATCTGCCTATTGTGTTTGCCCTTGGCAACCCAACATCGTGCTGGCGTTGGAGAGCTAATGAGAACTGCAGAAAGGTTAAGTAAACAGGAGGGGCCAGCTAAGAGGAAAATTACTACTGCTATCATCACAGAGTGGAGCAGAGTCCAGCTCTGGCAGTGCTCATCATTATGTCATTCATCAGGCTAATTTTAATGGTGCGTACTAATACTGCACTGTCAGATGCAGTAAAGCACAAGGATGAGGCAGAAGCTGGTTCTCCAGTCAGGCTTAGCTCCACTGAGGAGAAGGCAGGAGGTGATCCTCAGTATTAGCTCTCTTAGAGGACTAGCGTGTTGCGTATGAATTGGAAAAGTGTCCATTTGAGGGCCATCCCTCATGGCTGTGAACGGCTCCTTGGAGCTGCTCCTCCGGGTGAACACAGTGTGCCGACTCTCCCCATACCATGATGGATGATGGGATTGTTATTCAGCATTCCTAGGCTCCGCTCTGCTGCCAGGCTGCTGTCTCCTCCGATGGCCATTGTTCTCCGGTCGGCTGGAAGAGTCACCTTTATCCGATTGAAATAAATGAGATATACTCAAACTGAGACATTAATTACAAAGTTTATCTCCCGGCTAAAGTACACTAATAAAGGACTCTAATAAGGCATCCATCATAGCTCTACTCAGAGGATGTGGCTCGGGGCGCTGGCCAGAGGTCACTGTGTGATGAATGACATCATGTGTGATGTAACAAAAAGAGGTACACATGTCCACCCCATGTCCAACACACTACTCTGTGTGCAGTCAAGCTTTAGTGTCCTTCATTTGGAGAGAAGTATTTGAGTCATACTGTGTCTTCTTTGAAAACAACAGCTTATCAAATCAAAGGGCTGTGTTTATTCTGCATGACCCTATGTCTGCTCAGTGCCCTATGCTGCTGCTCATGACTTAACACCTCGATGCGTGCTGTACAGGTTGTGCTCACCGCTGTTTGCTTGTCAACACACAACTATTGTTAACACTATTTTTGTGAGCCTGCTGCAGACAATGATGACAAATGTGCAGTCTGCGCTGGCGGCACTCACTGCTGACTGCTCCTGGCAACACTGCTGGCTACACTAATATAAAGATAAAGTGAAACCTCGACCAACACACTGATTCACAACAATTGATCAAGCTTTGTTGTAACCTGACTTTACGCACACTGACCACAACTGACCCAATAACTGTTAGCCTTCTGAGGCTCAATGTGGTTTAGTGTTAAAGGTCTCTACTAGAGCAACAGAGCTTTTATCTTAACCGCATTATAATGTATAACCACTGCTCTATGATCATGCCTTTTCCATAAAGCTTTGTAGTGTAAAGACAGCCATCTGAGCTAAAGATTCAAACAGCGCCAACCTTCTGAAATGTGTTTGCTCAATCAAATCAAAATCATTATGATCACTTACATCAGTTGATAATGTTTCTAGTTTCTTGGTCTGAACATTTGTAGTCTGTATTAATCAAAAGTGGTTTCAGAAAGAAACCGTGATGAACTTGACAAAGGATGGACCAATTGGAAAGATAACGCTCAGTAGATGTTATTAGCATAGTCTTGTATTGTGCACAGTTTATGTGCTGTGATAACACACGCTATAGAGACTAGAAGTGGGAATCAAATGGTGACTCACCATTTGATTCAATGTGATAAGCCGCAATAGCTAACAATACTGATAATATTACAACATGATGATAATGTCTTAATCAATGATACACAATCACCGACAATATGATATTATAGACTAAACCACTACATTTGCTTAATGAAATACTGTAATACTTTGCTGTCATTTTGTTTCTCCAATAAGCAACAAAATTATAGCGTTCTTTAGATATAATGCTGGTGGTGATACATATATCGATTCAGCAGTCTCACAGTTTTGCTTCACAAACACTGCAGTAAATAGTCCATGTAGAGGAGTTTTGTGAGCATATTGTGTCTTTTGGCAGCGTCTCCCTCTGACTAACATCGCCACTGCTGTTCTGCTCGGTTACAATCGCGCCAGCTGTCAGCCTCATGCTTTCTAATGTCTTCTTTGTTAACGTCTTTAAATGTGTCTGATAATGGTGTTACTGGAGGGCAGGATCCCTCCAGCTATAGCCCACACTGAGACAGAGGCTACATGCCATGTGATGTGTGCCACGACCAGCGCACACAGGAAATGCTTAATCAGGCCTAATCACTGCTCTAATGTCCCCCTAAAAAGATCCAACATGTGGCAGAGAAGCAGATGGAGCATGAACTGTTATTAGTAAACATAAGGTGAGCCCTTTTAGCTGCATTACGGTGGGGCCTTTTAATCATGAAGCAGGTGTTGTCCGCATGTCATACATCACACAAATACAAAGGCTAATTCATCTGTCAGACAAATGACCAGACCGCTCAAGTGTACTCCGTGCTCTATGCAAAAAGCCAGCTTCTCCTCATATGCAAAACAGCCCTCCACTCCTTAAGATCTATTATTCACTCTCTTGCATGCATATCCAATTACCAAATAAGCTTGCCTCGATCCACCAACTACCCAAAATCCCTCATGGAGAAGGTAGCAATTAGTAACACCAGAGGGCAACAGGGCTGATGGGAATATCTAGTATTGTTGAATTTGGTGGCTATTCTTTTTCTTGTTTTTACAGTACCGCTACTACTGATTAAGCTGAATGTGATGGATAGCTAAATAAAAATACTGTAATACATATTGTAACACAACCAGTTCAATTTAATATAAACTATACAATCCATTCACTGTCTTATTGTTAATGCTAATATTGTCATTTATACAAAAAAACACAGAAAGTAAGTGTGTGGGCCAAACTTGAACGAATACAGTATTTTAAATTTTTTTCATTGACTGCTTCTTTTCCATCAGGGGTCGCCATAGCAAACTGTTGCATGGTGATGTGGGAGGTTTTTATGCCAATCCGCATCACACTGTGACTGGTGTGGGCAATGGGGCTGTCTTATCCAGGGACACAACAGTTTGCAATAGATTTTATCCTGCTATTCCTGACCAGAAACCTCACATTTACACATTTATGAAACACTTATACCTTGTCATTATTTTATTTCAAATGCATTTAGTGCATTAGAGTAAATGAGATAATTGCATTTGCATATTATGGAAATGCTATATGCAGTCCCATAGGCAGACTCAGCCCATATTAAGTCTTCTATATTGCCTGCTCTGGTCTGTGTTGATGTCAGCTAAACAGTGCATAATAATGCCACCCTACTGTTCTGCTTTGCTCCGTGTTGTATGTGTGGCTGATTGGAGAAGTCAGTTTCCCTGTGAAATGAAAATAATGTGGGAGCAGCTTGTTGCTTGGCTGGCCGCAGCAGAAGTTCATCCTCGCGGGCTGACCAAAGCTCTGTGGTTAGCCGGGGGCATGCTGTCTTGCTCCTGCTTCTGAGGCTCATCTGTCATTGGCCAGACCTAAAGCTGCTGGATTTTTGCCTGGAGACGTTTAAAACTCTCTGGCGAGGGGTCATCCATTGAATTAGAAGCCAACAGGGGAAAATATCTCTGTGCTGAAGCTGAAGGGAAGTATTAAACAGGGTTTCCGTGGCAGCGCAGCCTCAAGCCTTCCCTGGCCTCACAGTTTGAACCCTAACCGCTCATGTTCAGCACCAGCCTGCTTGCAAGGACTATTAAAATATTCCATTTGGCGATGCATAGAATTCCCACTATTTCTATTGTTTTCATTACAGATAAGAGTTTTTACCTTGAATGTTTTCAATAAGCAGACAAAATGATAAAATATCTAACAAGCGAGTGAGATGTAGGCAAGCGCACGTCTCCCTGCAGAGTCTCTCCACTTGAGAAGCTCGAGTGTTTGTCATTGAGCTTAATCAGGGAACACCATCAGCTCTGCTCCATGAGAGGCTGGGCATGGCTATAGGGACTGCTCCTCCACTGGTTTTACTTTTTACTATTTCCATCTAGTCCCACTGAAGAAATAGAAGCACTTGCGTGACCTAGTCCTCCACAATATTGACCTGGAAATCTCAAAATGTTGTCTAATAATAACAGTGTAAGGGTACTATGCATAATTGAATCACAAACTAAGCATCATTGCCTTTTTTGAAATGCTCTTGAGTATGGTGGACACAAATTCAGGGGTAAATGATTTATTCAGCTACAAAACTCCTATAGAGATGGGAAATGTGTCGTCACGTCTCACAATTTTCAGCTAGTCTAATTTTAAACCAATAGAGAGCTTAATACATATAACATAGCACTTATTGTAGTAGTTAGCAGTTATTATTGTTTGTGTTGATGGGGGTAAGAACCACTTTTCCATATTAATTGCATAAATGTACTGAACATTTGATCATTTCTATTAGTGACTAGACCCCAAAACCTACAGTATTTCAGCAAATATCCACACTTTAACAATATACACTTTTGTGATGTTATCTGAAACCCAGCAGTAGTGTGAAAAATGTATTTACGAGGAGCGATCCAGCAGCTTATCAGGTTTTTTTTCCATGGCTTTTTTTATTTACTTTTTCCATTTTTTTGCCCATGTGTCTAATGTGGACCTTTGGAAAGTTTTAACATTCAATCTCAGGCTCTATATCAACACAATTTAGAATAATACTGGCAATTATTGGTTATAATCTCACAAAACTGTAACACACATTTGTATTTATTTATACATAACACCCTTGCAACTAACATGCCAACACTGGGCACATGTAGCCTATGTAATGAATGCATTTATGTCTATTTGCTGCATTTGCTCTAACTTTAAATTGCATGCAAGTAATGAGACACAAGTGTATTTAATAATTCATTCTAATCTTTGAATTGTAAATATGCTGGAATAAATCACTGCATAATGGCTGACAATTAATAAGTAAAGTGTTTAGGGGAATAGAAGTCCAAATGATTCATAGTTTTCTGTTTATTTTGTTAGTTCTAATGCGAGGTTAGCATAGTTCACGGTTTAGTCCTGGAGCTTTGTTATTGTCGCCCTCTGCCTTGAATGGCCCGCAGTAAAACCTTGCACTCATCTTTGAAATGAATTTCTCAGTTCAAAGTGGCGGTGAGAGATGAATCCCGTGGGAATGATTGTTTTGCATAAGTTGTTGTCTTGCAGATGGCGGCACTGCTCTCATGGCTCTCTCTCTCTCTTCCTCGCCGTGTTGCTGCGTGTTTATTGCAAAGGAGGAATTGTTTTTGTTATATGGTAATGCATTGTTTGGGTGAAGCTTCATATGTGTTGCTGACTTTAACCTGTGTCTAATTTGCAGTTTGTTTCTGGGGATACATGGGAGGAAATTTGATATTTTTTGCACATTCATAAAATAAAGGTGGGTTCAATAAGGCAGTAATAAGCACTGATGAAGCAAATCATGGTGTTTAACAATTGCTTAGTAAAAACGTTAAAACAATGTCACATGTTGTTGACTGACCTTTTCTCGACTGTTTGCATTTTTTGACATTTGTGCTGTGTTAGCAAGAGAATTCAACAAGTAATCGTTGGTCTGATCTATGATTTGCTTTTACTTTAAAACACTGGGTTAACACTAATCTTAATAAAACATGAACAAAGACTTAATACTTTATGAACTAATAGTGTATTAAGAGTGATGCAGACTTACTACTTAACTACTTCATTAAGATGCAAGCATTAAGATGTTGGGGTTAGGAGCTATTAATGAAGTAGTTACTAAGTCTGAATCATTCTCTTATGAATCAAGTCTTCCTTCATGCATAATAGTGTGGTTATCATAAAGTGCTTAAGTGCTACCTAATCCACAGGGAGAGCTAGTCACAGCTCCAACCACAAGAGGTCAGTAAAAATATACACACAGACACACACACATATACCCACACACACCCCCACACACACCCCCACACACCCACACACACACTATTTTTGGCCTAAAATTGGAAAATTATTGTAAATTAGACAATATAAAACACATTTAACTGAAGGGAAATGTAAAATCTAATTAATGCATGAGATTAGAAAAATGTACTTAGGGCTTTCCACAAAGACTTGTTACTTGTTGGACATTGCGATGTACATGGCCCAAAGTTAATGAACAATAAATTCTTACCTGACTTAATAATGAGTTTAATTTTGTGCTAAAACACTCGCAGTGCTCCTTGGAGGCGAGCCACAACATTATAGGACCTGGCGTCGGGGATTTGCTCCCATTTAGCTCAAGTGCATTTTGTGATGTCAGCCGCTAATGTCGAGCATCACTGCCTAACCAACCGCTAGAACAAGCAATTCTGTCCAAGGTGTTTTCTGTGGGCTGCAGGCCTGTCCAGCCCCTCCACACTAAACTCAACACATTACTTTATGAGGCTTGGCTCATGCACTCAGCCCAAGATTGCTACAAACAATCACAGGTACTTCCTCAAACGCTCACTACCCATTTCTGTGTCAACTGTGAACAAACATGTATGAGTAGAAAGGTCAGAGGCTGAGTGTTTGTGTATAGGGGGGTTTGTGTGTGTTGTGGGCAAAATGTTCATTCATATAAGGTTTATTTCTTTGACTGTTCCATAGAGTTTTCTGTTGAGGGATATACCAGCACCAGTATTATGCCTGATGTACTTGGAGTGTTATCGGTGAGTGTCTGAAGTAAAAGGCCTTGTCAAGGGTGATTGCTCCTTTCATGTAGTTGTTAAAAACTTACAATGATCTAGACCAAAACAACATTTTACTTTTTACTTCATTCAACCTTAGGACAGGATAGAATAGGACTCCCTATTAACTATTATTCAAGACTTCTTTTATAATAATTAATAGTCTTCAAATCTAAATAATAAAAACAGATATAATACATAAAAAACTAAATAAATTAAATAAAAAAGCACCAATGCCAGGGATATTCTAACATCCTCTGCCAAGGTAAATAAAATTACTTCCAAGCTATTTCAACAAATCCAATTAAAATGCACCTGTTTTGGATCTTGTTTTTCAGCCTTGGATAAAAGTGTGATGGATTATCAAATCTTCCTCCAAAAATTAAAAATAAAAATAAACATTTTCACTTTTAGTTTCATTATTTTCAGTTTACAATCATCTCTCGACAAATCAATTCTAATGCTTTTAGCTGAATACAATGAAATTTTGCTCTCCGATTGTCTGCAAAACTTCAAAACTCCATTTGTTATCTTGTTGTAATTGGTGGTTTGTAAATTAAAGTGCTAGTTTCAGAGGTGAAAAGCATCACCCCTGATGCCAAACATGCCAGTCTTTATTTTCAAATTGTCTTTCTATTCTTCTGGTAAATTTCAAATAAACTATTTGAATAAAAAAAAAAAAAAAAAAATGTGGCTGACGCATGAAGGTCAAATTCTTGTTTATCTGTCCTTTTATCAAACTAGTTTCTGGGGAATAAAAAAGATAAAATATAACTTATTTATCTCTATCTGGAATCATACAGATGTTTATTGCTGTAGGTATATATATATATATATATATATATATATATATATATATATATATATATATATATATATATATATATATATATATATATATATATATATATATATATATATATATATATATATATATATATATATAAAGCTTTTCTCACATTTGATCACTGGCACATCATGAAAAATAACATGCAGCACGATTCAAATAGGATCACAATCACCAGGAAGAGGTTCACACTGGAGATGTTGACAAGACAAATGTTTGTTCATTGGGTTGTAATAATCTGTAATCAGAGCACAGCAAATGCCTTTTCCATCACACAGTTTTGTAGTGCAGCAATAGATGTGAAAAATTGCCTTAGGACTGTGATCAAACACAAGATCCCCATCATCTCAAAACGCCAGTATTAGAACATTTTGTAAACAGTCTTTATCTGCAATTGCTGTCTTCTTTTTTGACATGGTGAGGAAGAGACGCCACCTCATACCTCTTTTTCCTTAAGGGGAAGTGGCTGGTAATTTTCTATAAGTCTGGCTCACAGTTTTTACACAAATGCTGTTGACTTAAGGAATCAGACCTTTGAGACTAAAGTAGTTCCTCAAATAGCCAAGAGATGGGCAGCGTTTCCCCAGAGTCAAGGAGCGTCCTACTTAGCTCATGTTGAGAGTCATCTGAGCAGCTTTGATGTATGCCGCACTGTTTCTCTTAAGAAGAAATTAAGAAGAATAAAAGCTTGTCTGTAAAACACTGCACCATCAGCTAGCCCACTACATTTTGATGCCAGTAAGATTACATTTTGAGAAGGATCTGTTTATTTTCATATATGGTTCAATATGTTGAAGTATGTAAACAGTGTCAGATTTGAGGATATTGGATCTGGAATTGCCATATGGAACAGCACTTTATAAATTCATGGCTTTTGCCAAGCAAATAAAAGCGATTTCTTGTTTTGAAATCCATGTTTACTTGGAATAGATTTGACTTTATCCATATATGCCTTGTAATGTTCTCTGTGACACAAAACCCTTTCCTATCTCCATTGTCCAGGGGCGTTTTATCCAGGCTTCACTCATGTTTCATTATCATAGAGACAGTTTTTGTTAATATATCATAAGCAAATTCTGACAAATACCGGATAATAAAGACAAAAATAGCCCAAATAGTGTCACTGTTTTTCCCCTTGGACTGGGATAATTATGCCATTTAGTTTGTTTTTGTTTGTTTTTAGGGGCACATTTGCACATTGCAGAGAATGCACCAAATAATAACAGAAGAGTGCTGTGGCCTGGACTTAGGCATTTTGCTCTTTGTTTTATTCTGCAACAGGGTCCTGTGACCAAACATGTCATTACCAGGGAGAAGAGAGTACATAACATTAATCTGACTAATGAGCTATCACAATGAATAAATAAATCCAGCAGAACAATCATGTATTTTAATAAGAAATGCTAAAGGCCACGCAGATGAAAAATTACCTCTCACAAGTGTGTGCCCGTAAAATAAATCTGACTTTCCCGCTTTGTTGACACGTGGGAGCCATGTGAAGTCCATTTAAATAATTGATCAGCAGAAAGTGCTGGGCAGAGCTTTGCTGATAAGCAAAAGAATAGGTTTTTGTGTTTGAATCACAGCATCCTATCGATCTGCTTTGAATAACGCTTAGTGGAAGAGTCCCAGTCCTAGGGATTATTTATGGATCCCTCTTGACCTTAGCATTTCCCTCGCAGATAGTGTTTAGGGCTATGAAATGAACTGCCAGATCGGCCCCCACACGTGCAGTATAAATCTAATAGTACAGCAATAAAGACAGAGGGAGAGGTATTAGCACAAACTAGTTTTTATTGTCTTTAATAATAGAATCTTCATAAAAGAAAAAAAAAAAACATAGTTTGATCTGAAGCACTTATGTATTGTGACTTTATTATCTGTACATGATATAGCTGTATTTAGGACTCAGGGCATATTTATTTTCATTGTTCATTGTAATGGACTTTGACTGTGTAACTGGCTTCTCAGTTGTAACCCCTACAGGTCGTTGCTTTATTAAATAATAGTACTCAAATCACATGTCAGTTATATGTTTATAATCTAGTAGGAGGCACAAGCCGTCAATACTGTTATATATACATCATCTATAAACATGTTTACATTGTCAGAGCCATTTTGCATTGATATTCCTCCAGCAGCATCATCTGGAGACAGAGTGCCATATGCTTTGCAATAATAGTTTTGCTTTTAGTGGCTCCATAAATATTCTTGTATTGCTCCACAAAGAAAAATACTGTTTCTTTTTTTTGTTATGTAATTCCCTGTGCCTGCTTTGCCTGCCTGTGCACACAATCTGCTGATTTCTGGGTCGAAGTGAAGATGCCCAGAAACAAAATGGCTTAAAGATTTGTTTTATAGAGTGGACTTGCTCTGCCCGCTGTGCCAAACTAATACACAGCACTTTGAGAGAGCAATCAAATAGAAATGGAAATTTGAGCGGCTTAAAGATGAGACTCATTTTTCCTTTAGCGACTGCAGCTCTTCAGCCCAAATGTGTGACTTTCTGTTCCATCTGCTGGCTTCTGTTAGACCTCTCTGTCTCTATACATTGTTTATCACTTAGTGCTGATGCCAGTATATAAAACAACACTGTTCATATGATTCAGAGAAATATCACCCACTGAGATGACTGTTAAATACTTGTTTGTGCCACATCAAGTATACTGTTTTATAAAACTTTAAGAAAACTTTTAACTTCCTCGACGCGGTGTACCTTTGAAGGTACAGTTCTTTCTGCAGTTTATTTAGAAGTATAAGATGGTTGGCGGTTTAAAGCTACACCTTTCAACACCGGCTACAGAGGCAATAAATTCAAAGAATGTGGGAGCAGAGACAAAGAGAGAAGTGATGAAAGAGTTAGCACAGCAAACAGCACAGACGGGTGCAAGCTACCAGGGCTCACCCTGTGAACTACTGCTGCTAATGACACTGATGTGGGCGCGCACTCACCCCATGGATTTAAATACAACGTTATTAAGGAATGCAGAATATAGAGCAATTTATCCTTCACTGAAAATCTTTATCCTAAATAGACTAAATCCGTGTTGTTTGAAAATGTAATTTAATCAAAGAATTATGTTTTAGCTTTTGATTATTTTTAGCATTGGTTTGGAGAGTAAAATACAGTGTTTTATTGAATTCCTTAATTTGATTCAATTTGCTGTATTAAGATTGCTTTTAATCATGCAGTCCAAGACCAAACGATTTTGGAGTTTTTCTCATTTAAAGTATTGAAAAGTGTTGATGTTTAAACATTGTGAAATCAGGATTTTGTTCAGAAGGTAAATCTTGACAGGTAAATTTACTAGATACAGGAATCTCATGCATTTTAGACTATGCTGAGATCTGAATGTCAATGTAAACTTTTTACATAAGATGGGATACTTTGTTTTCTGAGAATTATTCAACTTTTGTGATTAAATGTGATAATTGAAATTACAATTTCAATGAAATTGTGATTTCATCATGCAGCCTATTGCAGTCCCTACAGATACAATGGCAAACTAACCACAATGTTTCAGAAAATAGTGAAATCTTACAAGCTCACTTGCAACAGTTGTGTTCATAAATTACTGGGGCAGGCGAGGTGTGTGTGTGCGTGTTGATATGTCATAGTGAGGACGCAGCATTAGCAGTGGATTACAGGTGAACAGCAGGCTTTTGAACCTCTTCCTGTGATACCCTTTGAATGTGCTCATGCCTTTGAAGTGATGTCGGTTTTAAAATATCTCAACTCTTTTATGTTTAGCCATTGGTGTTTGAGTTCAGGGTTCTAATTTATTTATTTTATTTATTTATTTTTTAGTCTTGATAAGAGGACGACTACAGTCCGTACCTCCGTCATGGGAAGTTGTGAACATGTGGGAACAGTCCTCTACATAACGAAGCCAGACTTGTTCAAACAGTGGGGGACGGGGGGAGGGTGATTAAGCTGGGGGTTAGGAGTGGAATGACGGGTGATCCTTGATTGACTGTTTGTGCACGCCACAGCCGAAATGAACTGTACAGTAGGTGTGCAGGGCGCCAGCTCGTGATTGGTATGCCAGATGAGAGGGCTAATTGTTCTCCCTGCTCCAATCCCAGGGCTCCCTTGATTTGGATTCATTTACCCTCTATTTTACCTCATTACGCAGGTCTGTGTTACTGCCAGCTTGTATATGAGCTATTTCGCATTGTTGAAATTGACTCACATAATTTAATTTAAAAAATCAACTGTTGTACTCCGCAACCTCTCAAATACAAAACAGGTGCAATTTTCGCCTGATACATTTGAAAGGTGAAAGATATTTTCAGTGAAACGAAATCAATTGCCTTAAATTTAATTTACAGAAAAATATCCAGCTGCCAGAGAATTTTATTGCTTTCTACAGCCGCCTGTCTGAAACACCTTTTATTAATGCTCCATATTGCAACAGAAAAGCAAAAATCCCAAAGCCGGCATTGCCAAATGAGCTGTGCTTCCTTTCACCTTGTAAACAAATCAAATGTTGGGTGCTGTTGTGGGGGCATTTTATTTGGAGAAGTGCGGCAGTGTGCCAGCTCGAAGCAGGGAGGCGAGAGGGGGTTGCGGAGCTGCAGTTCAGTAGGTCTCTAAGCCCAGGGATGAAAATGTTCTCTGATTTCTGATCCTGTGCTTGTGCCTCTGCTCAACACTACTGACAAATGCTGCTGTTTGCTCTGGCGTTCCAGTGGTGGTCTCATGTTGGCCCAAACCAAACACGTTGCATGCATATAGCTTTGATAGACCTGGAATACAGCCTCCACCTCTGTCTTTGGTGTTCACCTTGTATCTGTCTGTTTGTTCAAAAGCACCATGGAAAGTCACTATCTTTGCTGCACCATGTTTCCACCAAAAGTGCTCATGTGGTGAACAGACCAAGTCACTTAAAAATAATCAGATTTTTTATAAAACATTTTTCAAAATTTTACAAATTTGTATTGTTGTTTTTGTTTGTTAGTGCTGTATCTCTCTATATTTATTCTAAACTTCACATGTACAGTGTCATCATCATGATACATCATGTTATTTTATGTTATTAAGACAAATTCCTATGACTATTACTTGTCATTGAGATTATTGATTTACCTGTTTTCTTCCCTCCTCTGCCAGTGTGTGGTATGTGCCATGCAGCTTGGCAGATAATGGTGAGTGGGGCCCCTGAGGGCAGAACCCCACAAAGCCAGTAATGGCACTCAGTATGCACACAGGGCTCTGATTTAGAGTGAGAGGCATTTCTAATCTCTGGAGGTGTGAGCCATGTTCTGCACAGATTAGCGGACTCCTTCTTTGTGCTTCCTCTGTGATGATTACTGCCTTCATCAGCCATAACTGCTCCACCATATTTTCATCAGATTATTTAGAAGCAAGTAATAGCTGCTGTATGATTTGTGCTCAGGTGATAACATGTATACATACTATTATGTAGTTAACCATGTCTGGCATGTTCTGTGCAACTAATATCAAATATTGATTTTGTTGGCAGTTTGCACTATACATTTGGGCCAATACAAATACTAACAAAGTGCAGTTTTTGTGTAGAATACTGGAAAATGAATATAACATATGTCATATTAATCATATGTGTCGTTATATAGGAACATATAAATATGATCAAATATCACACTATGAATAAGAATATACATGGCCTATCATCGCAAGTGTCTCTTATAAGGCAAATAATGGCTAGACGATTGCCTTTTTTATATGGGAAGGCCATATTCTTGAGCAGCTTGTTAGCTATTCTATAGGTTTAAGTGTACGGCATGAACCGGGCCAAAGCAGCGATACAGGCAGATAAGAGGCCCCAGTGCGGTCATATTTGAATATTCTCTTCTTTACCTGCGTTCAACAGATGCAATAAGCCGCACAGACACACAGGCCAATCTGTTACCGTGCGTGTGCTGTTGTTCGTGAACGCCGGAGTCTTTGATGTTGACTTTCTGATCCGGAGCATGACAGAAACAACATTATGTGCCGCTGCTGTTGCATCCTGGGATTGCCACTGAAAACACAGGCCAAGTACATCGTATCTGCTCCCAGCCACCCAAGCCCTATTTCCTATTCCAACAAATGGACTCATTCCCATTAGAATTAGATGCAAACATTATCTTTAAATTGACAGTATCGCATGCTAATGGTGGCCGACTTGTGGTCACAGTGTGCATCCCCTGGAGCGGTTATGGAGGTGTCTTAACTGCTTGGGCGAAAAAGCCATTACAAGTTAAAATGCATCGATTTCAGAGACCAAATGTGACCACCCTAAGTTATGTGGGCGGTTTGCTAACATTGTTGTCAAACTAGCTTGAGAAAGAAATGTAGCTAAAGCACTGTTCTACATAAAAATACATGGATGATGTTTAATGTTAATGTAGTGCAAAGATTATGAAAGAAAATACACCTGTGAAAAGAAGAATCGTACAAATCTACAGCTGAAATGGATGTAGGATGTGGATTAGAAAGACTTTGATTGATGCTAACTGTTGAGATATTCACCTAACAAGCAGAGCATGGCAGCTCTGTAAAGGATTTCTTTTGAACACAACTGACCAGGAGTTGTTAGCCCACGACTCGACACAAAGCAACAAACAGTTTGACAGCTGGCTATGGGAAGATGAGACGTGAAGCCAAAGCAGCAGGCCTTTTAGCAGGTACTGTCTGTTCCCAGGCATCACAAGAAATAAAAAAAAGGAAAAAAATAAAAAGAAATTCTCATTCTAGGATTTGTCTCTCTTAAAACTGCGAAATTAAGGCTTTCTCTGTCTTAAAACAACACATTAAGGCCACTGCACTTGCTGATCACATTCTGCACTAATTTGGTCAATAGTTTTGTCTCTGTAATTTGAATTTGCTCTCGATGTGCAAATGGGCTTATTAGTCTTGGTGAAGGTCTGCGATCAGGTTATTCTGGACAAACAATTGGGCTAAAACTATGTAAAAGTTATGTTATCGTCTACACTTGGGACATATACAACCCCTGTTTCCTGAACGTTTGACTGTGTGTTCTGGATTTTTACCGTTGATAAGTTATGTCAAGTTTTTCTAAGAAGCCTGGATTGCCTTTGCCTCAGTAGCCTTCATAATGACTTGCACATCTCCAGCATGTTACAGCGCATCAAGTCAAACTAAATGATCTCGTCCTTGTCGCTCGCCGAGGCTTCTGTCCTCTCACAGCGGACAAATGCAATCACAGGGATTGTGGACTAAATTGCCAATTGCCATAAATGTTGAATACGAACCCCGGCTAAGCTCGCAGTTGTGAAGGCTAATTGGGCTCCAAATATAGCATAATAAACCCACGCTTTGCCCACACCACTGGTAGTCATGGTTATTGCTCCACGGGGACAGGCTCAGATGCCGACACCAGTCAGACTCATCAGCGAGCGACTTTTTCTCCGTTCGGGGTGTGTTTGCATGTGTTCCTGGCCTGTCAGTAGCGCACATCAGCGGTGGTAACAGGCAGTCCCAGTGGAGGGCAGACTGACAGGTAGGTAATGATCAAAGAGGCCGTTTCCTGTGTTTCATGTTGGGCACAGAGAGAGACACATCTGTACTGCCGCTTCCTCTGCTTTTTAATGGGCTCCGGGCGTCGCAAAACTCACTGCGCGCCTGTGCACACTGCCGCACAAACTTTACTCATTTGGAGCGGCATGGCATTAATGGCTGCAAACACATTCCCAGCACAGACTACTCAAATTCCAACCCAGAATCAAAATAAAATCATGTCTGGATGTCGAAGAACTTTGTAAAGAAGTTGTGAGAAGTTTAGGTGTATCTTTGTAAAGCATCAGTATATTTTATTTGTCATTTTCACATGATTAAATTAGGCATGGTGATTATTTGTGGTAATAGTAATATAACAATCTCAAATCGTGGAGTGTCGTGCCAGCAGTGCATCCGGAGAAATTATGAAAACTCATTTATAAATAACAGTATGTGACAGATGCCTTGGCAACAGAATGAGAAAAAACAAAAATATATATATATCCTTACGTATCCTCTTAATACTTGATCCTTGAGCATTAACATATCAGTCACTGCCGTGGTAAATCACCTCATCTTTTATCTGTACTTTAATATTGCATTGTATTTTTAACCTATATTTGAAAGCACATAGCTTCATGAGCATAAAACAAATTAAATACATGAACTATTATTTTCTAATTGTAACTGCAAACTTTTAATACTATGCTACACTCTTTAAAGTGTGCTGCTGATCTCAAGCTGTCAGCTCAGTTCTATCAGACTTTTATCAAATATCTGGCTGTAGGGGAAATGCGGCCCGAGCCACCTGGTTGTCTGGGTGACCCTCTCAACCCACAGTAGCAGAGCTATCTGTAGCAGGCCAGTCGCACGTATCTGCTGCTCCATCTTGTATCCACAGTCACCACTGCTTTGTGGACACTTTGTACTTTGTCAGCTTGTGCACGCTGCCAGACTGGCCTTAATAACTTAAAGAGGGCTCTGATTGGTGGCTGCTGCCTCATCTCAGCTGGATCTCTGTTGTGTGTGCCTTTTCATGATTTTGTTTTATTACTTGGAAGAGAGCTAAGATAAAATGTGTATTTGGAAACATACCATACGTACACTGAACTTCCTCATTCATAGTGCAGTGATCATGTCAATGTTTTGTAGAGGCAAGACAACACATTATCATGTTACTGAAGTAAAATATATTTCATTATATATCATGGTCAGACATGACAGTATATTTCTTTCTTTTTTGGAACATGTATGTGCTCAAATATGACTCGCAGTATTTGCTTGATTTTTTCCGCACTGTCATAAATGACAAAGAGAAAACACTTCTTGTTCAAATCATGCATGGGTCTAGTGCAGAGGATAGGTTGTAAAAATTGGACAGTTTGCACATAGCCTGTTTGCCCAAAGGCTTTACCTGAGCTCGAGCTCATTTGTGAATGTTTTGAAGACCAGAATCTTGTTACCACTTCAGAGCAAAGCTCTGTAAGGCCAGCTACCTGCAGATTAATCTAATTTAATTTGACATAAATTAGCCCCGAAATTGTTTATCATTAGAGCTGATAAACATTGGCAGTTTGTGTCCAAAGAGATCAAATCATTTTATTCCTCTTTAAAGCGGCAGCACACCTAATACCTCTGATTAGATTCCTGTTGGATGGATAGTGCTTGAATAGTAAGCAGTGATTCTGGCTTTGTTTTAGGCTGGGTGCTTGCATTGTGATAGTGTAACACATGATAGTGAAAGCGTGTGTAGACAAACACAAGTGAACCTCTGCCTGACCTGTCTCCACACACACAGCCCTGGCTCTCAAAACTAACAGTCTCTCTCTGAACAGGGCCGCGCTTTTTCTGGCAAACACAGAAAGCTCCAAATGATTGATAGCCATTTGTTTTGCCTGCTTAATACAACATAAACTCCACAGCGATTTATCACTGCGCTGAGGGTTTTTCACGGTGCCTCTGCGAAGCTCACTAAATATAATTCATTTTGTGTGTGAGCTACGAGCCAGGCATTAATGTTAAATATTCATGTGGGTCCAGTCTAAATGATGTGGCCATTGGCACACAGTTAGAGCGCACTCGTGGATAGGAGAAAATGTCAGGCTGGCAATAAATGAAAGCAGCACTGCCGTATATTAGCCTGCCATTGTAAATTTACCGTTGTTGTCATTTAGTGTGGCCACTTAAAATGGATCTCTCCTCTAATCAATACTACCACTAAAAATGAGCATATTGGTTTGTTGGCAATCATCCCCACTCATCATATTTGCTCATCTTTTAGTCATTGTTTGTATTTGTAGTCTAATTTGTGCCTCATGAATGCTGAAAGAGAGTTTGGTGCTGTTTCTGCTGTAATGGCTTGTTTGTTGAGAGAGCTGACTATCAAAGACGCTAACTTGACTCCCTTCAAGTTCTGGATGCAGTGCGAGCTCCCCTTGTCACGCTAAATCAATACAGGTTGGGCCGGTGCTGATTTTATGGTTTGAATTGTATTGACTATGACATCGGTCAAGCACATTAATTTGGGTGATGTTTGAGCAACTTTCACAGGGTAGAGCTGCTGTCATTCCGGCATACAAATTGTTTTCAGCAATCATGTTGTACAATTTAAATAAAATTATTTATCCATTCATCTTCTTCAGTTTAATTCCGTCAGCCATAAGGTTCGCCTGGAGGGACAACCTCTCACACTGGCATTCATCGACTTCTTCGACTACTCTCACAGTCTAGCACCTGCAATACTGTTGATCATTTGCATAGTATAAATATACAAAGTCTATTTTTTGCATATATTAGGCTCTCTGCTTCTAGTGTGGTGAAATATTAAGCAAAGGATTTGAGTTAACATAAAGAGAATGTATGGCTGTTTTAGTATCTTGTTATTTTTCAATATATTTATTTTCCATTCAAAAATACGTATTTCACTGCAATTAACAGTTTTTTTTTCTTCGTGTAACTGTGGAAGTGACAGTTGGTAGCAGAGACTGTATATATAAATGGGCATCTCTAACCTGCTAGCTGCCACATTCCAAATAAGAAGTGAGCATGGGCGCGCTTCCAGCTCCATCGACTCTGGCTCCCATTCACTTTCTATTGAAAAACTGTCTCCCCTCTCTCCATAACTGCCACTGTCAGGCCCGTTATTTTGGTCTTAAAATGTTTGTATCTGTCCGCTCTACATGATCCTGGTATTTTTATTTGGCTATTTTGTCCATAAATCAAGATAGGAACATTATTAATAAGCCAACAAGGTGCCTTTTTTCCTCGAGGTTGCTCCCATTAGTGTTAGCAACAGGTTTGATTGACAGCGCTGCTAAACCAGCGGTGCGGGAAGAGGTGTTACCTTCAACAGCCTCACTCTGGATTGGTTCTTTGGTTGCTATGATACTCGCGATTGGAATTCCAAATATGAAACTCGGCTCCAAATTCAGCCCTGTAACTGTCAGCCTCAACAAGCTTCATTTGGTTGGAGCAAAAGCTACAGGCGATGTTACACTCCCTTTATCCACTTTTCATACAGCCTCTGAAAAGTGTTTTTTTTTCCTTGTAGTGTTATAAAATGTGCTGAATATATGAAATGTAAGCCAAAATATTCATGAATGCATCATTACTGGATATAGTCATGTTCACTTACATGTTACACTGAAAGTATTAATTGTTAATAACATGGTCTGAGAGGGCTCTCCATATAAACCTGTAAAGAAATCTGGATAGAAAGGGCAAAATATAATGGTACATGGAGTATCCATTAGGGAGTGGAGTGGAGAGTGTAATGTGTGCCGTGCATCGTTTGGGTGGAGTAGTGAATGTTAAATGGCCACATATTGACAGACACACTTGAGCAGAATTCATTTTTATCAAACACACTCACATTTTCAGGCTGACTAATGAGGCCTAGGGCTGGAGATGGTTCCATCAAGGATCTTCCCTCCTCCATCTCTCTCTCCCTCTCTCTCCTTCCTTCTCCCTCCCTCCCTCTGTTCGCTCCCACTCTCTTCCTCTCCCTCCTTCCCTGTCCCTCCCCCTCCTGCTCTCTCTCAACCCCCCCGTCGCTCTCTCTTTCTCTTTCTCTCTCCCTCCATCTCTGTCTCTCTCTCTCACTCCTGGGTTGCCTCTCTTCTTTCAAACATGCACCTGATTGATAGCTGTGATTTGCCTGAGAAAAGGGAAATGGGAAATTGAAAAATAGTGAAAGAAGATTGGAAATAACACACTGATTATAAACTGTGCTGCAGAAACAAAGGGCCTTCCCGCTGCTTTTTTTCTTATTACTGAGGACGCAGGTGTGTGTCTGACAGGTGCCTGATTGAGCCGCACAAAAGACATTACAACTGCAAACAAATGGCTGTGTTTAGCGTCCCAGGCCGCAGTTAACATTTTGGGCTGATAGATGTGATTATGAGTATATGAGCACTGGCACAAACGGGCACAGGTGTTAGCGAGCACCATGCACAGACAACGCCATGTTATTGTTGTGCTCAATATAATCTATCTATACAATTAATGGTATGCCATGTGCGGGGTCATCAGTGCTGGGGCTGGTTTTTAATACGCCTCATATTGTAATAATGGGATCTCTCTGCTGGAGGCATGTACACTGATTCATCATTGTGCATAAGAAAAGCCGCTAATTTTTCAGACTGTAAAAGATGAAAACAACAACTGGAGTGGTTTAAAAATCACTGATTTACAAAATAACCTCAATTTCCTCGATGCTACAATTATTTATTCTCTCCATATTCAGGCTTTTAAAATGTGCTTTTGAATCGGCAGTAAATAGAAGGTTTTGTGTTTCTCATAAACGTTGGTTGACTAAAGACTCTAAGCTTTAATATTGGCCTTGCTGCTCCAGACAGTGGGCAGTGGTGCAGCAGCTGTCTGTTGACCTAACCGAACCTCCTCTTAGCCCCTCTGACCACTCGCGGTATGTGGGCACGCTGTGCCCGTGACAGGGCTGTCATAACTGTCTCCTAATGTGCTAATTATCTCTCACACAGGCCTGCACAACACAGACACAATGTAAAAATAGGGAGTAAGCAGATAAGCAGTTTTTTAGGAGATCAAATAAGTAAAGTAAAAGAAGTATCATTGACTACATACAGTGTCTCAGTGAAGAATAATGAGAAAAAATGTTTTGTGTAGTAGGTATATTTTGCATAGAGGGTAATTAGACAGTAGAAACAATGAACAATAGATGAAGGTTACAACAATAGTTTAAGACCTCTTTATGTGATGCTGAAAGGTGCGCTATGTAACTCCCAAGGATGGCATCAAAACCATTATCTCCATGGAGACAGGCAGGAGATGCCGCCAGGCCACGTTACATGTGGATAGGTGACCGCACTCACACACAAATGCATCTTTCCAGCTATTTCAAGCTATTTTAAGAAATAAAAGCTTCTTAAATTGATTAAATGAAAGACAGCTAACTTGGAGGAAATGCACTAACATTATCGTAGAGACAAACAGCTGGAACAGTTATTGCACCATTAAGTCAAACATTAGTAAGCCTATAACAAAATATCACAGTGATGAAGTTCAATAGTATTAACATTTTGCAAAAGTTAGGTGCTGTTCCATATAGACAGCACTATGAGCCATGGTGTGTCAGTCAGCAAAGAGTTAAGTCTGGTGTTATTTAATGCAGCCTGCTTTGGTTATACATCACAATGACGTCCTTCTTACTGCTCTTAAGGCTGCTCTCCGTCAGCCGCTCTCGTTAGCAGAACAGAGTGGATGAGTGTGCCTCGTAGGTAAAGGTAATCTTTGTCTCTTCCAGCTAATGCACTTGGGATCGTCAATGCATTCATCACAGCTTTTAGAATTTCATAAGATACATTAGTCCTTATTTTGTTAATTTGTTGTATTTTGTCTATACATCATGAAAAAGTATTATCAAGACGGCATTATACATTCTAAACTATTGAAAGCACACACAGAATACTGAAGTCGCATTACTTTTGGACTGCTGTTGGACTGTATGTATCCAAAATGGTACACAGAATGAGTCAAGAGTTACAAGTTCCTATAATACAATCCATCTTTGATCAGTGGGGACTCAAGAAAGATTGTAACTTGTATTTTTATAGCAACTAATTAGCCGCATTTGAGGGTTATATTTAGTCTATGGAGAAAGAACACGCGTGTACTCTTGTGTATCCCGTCAGGATTAATTTGTTAGCCAGCCTTCTGGGGACAAATAT
Organism: Periophthalmus magnuspinnatus; assembly: GCF_009829125.3. Lineage (NCBI taxonomy): Eukaryota > Metazoa > Chordata > Actinopteri > Gobiiformes > Gobiidae > Periophthalmus > Periophthalmus magnuspinnatus. Next base: position 7,725,258 of record NC_047138.1, read on the forward strand.
CAGACAGCTCGCAGTTGTGTTAGTGACAGGTGGTGGTGGATTAAGACAGAAATGACATGTAATGAAAGAAGGAGGTTACTTATATCTAATAGTATTACTTTAAATTAAAAGTTTGTTGATGGCACTGCGTTTATGGGGACTGTGTGTGTGGCTTATATTGACTGTGCATACATTTATACAGAAGGCGCAGCCAGTTTCAAGGTTGACCTTGTCATTAAAATGTTGTGATGTCAATACTTTGTGGAATTTTAAGCTACGTATTGACTGAACTGATTCTCTAATATGCAATCATGTTTTTTATTGCAAGATTTAGTTTAGTCTTTCTGTGAATGAAGCAGCGCAGAGACATTTAACTCATAAAAACAGAGATGTTCCACACTTGATTATACCTAAATAGCTAGTTTCCATCTGCAGTTCCTTTATTCTATTAATAACGGTTTTAATACTATCTTACACTTGCTTTTATTTCTTTCTGAATAGACTCCTGACAGAGATTTTAACAGATTTTGTCAACAAGTCTTTGTAACAGCTATGTCTGAGGTAAGATTAAAGTTTTTGGACACTAAAAACAGGTGCTCAGTTATTTTTTTAAACCTGAATAACGGCGTCATTGATACTGCAAATTTTGAGATGATCTCCTTTGTCAGAATTACCACGGTGTAAGAAATTACCCTTTCTCATTTTTAATCAACTGAAGAAGCTACTTGGAAAAGTGGAGAAATGTCTTCACTCTAAAATCTTTTGTCCTTCTTTTGCTTTGGACCTGACCTGGATGACTGAGGGATTAAATCAAAAAGAACATTTGAATACATGAATGTAATAATATTCCTAATGTTTAAAGCCAGTTTATTGTTGTTTATGTCTTACCATTGGGCTGCAAGTTTCTTCTCAAACCAAGTCTTTGATACTTTTTTTTTTTTCTTTTTTGAAGCAGCTAACCTCAGAAGTGGCCCATGTTTATTGGGTCCACTCTGCAGGAGCTCATTTGTCCATGCGACTTCCTCGGAGGGAAAAGTTTGAAGCCCACCTCTGATCCATCTAATTAAATGAAAACTCAGTGAGCTCTACACAGTCAGACAGCCCGGCGCAGACACGCACACACATACACACACATATAAAGGTATAACTGATGTGAATCTCCATGGGGGACTACACACCACGCTCCAGTATCGTGTCCTCTGGTGCAGTGCTATCACAAAGTATGCTGACACACAACACGCTGCAGATCATGAGCATAAATAAGCAAGGGAATGTTTTACCTGAAAAGAGGAACATTAATTCAAAGGCATCACGCTAGTACTGAAAGAATGTTGCCTCATTAGTGTTACCCCACTGCTTTCTACAGCAGCTGAGATGGTGTGAGCGAGAGGATGTGCCAGTCTACCAGCAGTCAGAATCTCCCGAGATCTTGCGTTTGCCTCAGTGACTAAAAAGTGCACATTATTATGCTTCCATTGTGGCAACCGATGGGCTGAACAAAGATGCTTGAATACCAGAGCGCTCTACGTCTTCACATCTTTGATAAATGTGCCGCCAAAAATTTATATCTTCACAATGAGTGTCTCCAGCAGGAAATTTAGCGTTATTGTAGACTCAAACCCCCCCAAAAATGAAATCTCTTCTTTCCCTTTGCCCCTTAAAACACAAAGAATGGAATTTTGGGGATGAAAACGGAGAAGAGGTGAGGAGACAAGGACAGACGCTATTAGGAGGACGCCCTTGTGATTGACAGATTGGTGCATGGGCTGCGTTCACAAGCACATGCCATCACAAGCAGTTCCCCCAGAAATCTGTCTATCACCGCTGTCTAAGCTGAGCGACAGCCATGACATCTAATCACAGGCGAGCTGGCACCTCATAACTCCTGCCTAATGTGCTGCAGGTACAGGGGGAGGAAGGGGCGCGCACAGCCACGCACTATTTATAGCCCGTTCAGGGGCCACCAGCAGGAAGTAGATCACACGAAGGGGTTAGGGAAGATGTCACTACACTGTATCAGCACTGTTTAGATAGGTCTCCGTTGACAAGATTAAGCACCTCTGCGCCCGGGTATCATGGCGAGATGTTTTCTAGGTTGCACTGGGCTTTTCCTGACAAGTAACATCAAATGAGGGCAGATATAGTGCATATACAAGATGATAATGAGCTATTTACATAATGTTGCTACAACACCATAATTACCTGGCAATTAAAGCATCTCAAAAGCCTCATTACAGGCTGTCCTGAGGGCTTCTTGGACTGGGATGTGCGTTCAAGCTTGATATCCACTTTTAGATCAGCTACTAGATTTTTGGCAGCTTACTTTTAGCTATTTAATACAGTGTATTAACCTAGAGTGTCACAGTGTAAAATATGGTTTTACTTATTTTGTGATATTTCTAGAAACAAATATGTACTTACGGTTGCCAGACTTGCGTGTATCAAACTTGGGACTAAATGGTCACTAAAACTAGAACTAAACCTTGACATGAACAGGACAAGAACAGGATCAAACCAGAACTAAACCAGACTTTTCCAAAGATATGAATTTATAAAGGCGTTAAACATACTGGCGTCGTTGGAACATTACTACACGTGTTGCATTCTAGCTAAACTGTAACAGGACATTTTGTGATGAAAACTTGTGACACTTCCAATTATCACCCAGAGTTTGGAATTGCACATTATAACATATCGAGCTAGGTTTTGTTGTATGCCTGTAGACCCTGTTAGAAATTTGTTCACTATCAGGTGTGATTTGTCACCTATACTTTTTGTCCTGAGGGAATCGCTGACACATAGAAAATGCACAAAGGAGTACACAAGGACATGTGTCATACCTTGCACCCTTATTACGCCAGCAATGACAAGTCAGACAAGCAGTCACTTCCCCAGTCTGCCGAGAGACCCACATTGCTCTGAGTTACAATAGTCGAAGAAACTCGAAAGTGTGTCTGAATGTCAATATAATAAAAAAATGGCTTGTGAGAAATAAAACTGCACTGAAGGAGATGGTAATGTATGTGTGCGAATGTGCGTGTGGCGTTGTTTATGAATAGCGCACAATGAATGATGGGAGCTCTCCCGAGGGTAACAGGCCCCTGAGCGCCGCTGTGGGGACTTGGGAACATGCCAGTCTCCCATGCCCCGTGAGGAGATGCCAGCTCGGGTGGGCACCGTTCCGAATGGGTGCTCTCTCTTCCCTTCCAGGATCTACGTGTGGGCTCCCGGGGGAGGGTCTCCAGGCAGTGGCTGCACCAGAACGGACCTGGGCTGGAATCTCAATCAGGAACAAGCATAAAAACCCAAAAGTCTATACCACCCCACACACACACACTCACACACACACATACAGTATATACCCACTTCTGTGCCTCTCTGTAATAATATCACACTAGGGGAAATTGAGAAAAGGCCTCATTATGTCTGGGGTGGTGTACACCTGCTGGAAAAATGGAAGAAATTACCACTTGATGATGCCTTTTGTATTCGCCTTAATTACTCAGAAATTGCATATGGCGCGTAATGAATTTGAACGTGCAGATTATTGCGATGTATTTGTTAACTGAGGGATATGCGGTGTGCTTGCATCCTGTCTTCTCACAAGCTGTCTTCTTCTTCTCTTTTTTCTGCCCTGTTCCTGTCCGTGTCTGCGCTGCTACAGGAGCTGCTGAAATCGTGACAGGTACGCCGCTTCATTTCTCTTCCCTCTCCTACCTGCTGTTCATTTGGAAGTGCTGCTTTCTGTCTGTTTCTGTTGATTTGCTGTCCGTCCAACTGCTGTTCATCTGTGCGTATTTACATGAAATACGCCGCCTGTGTGTTGCAACTCCGCTGTAGGAAGATGCAGGCGTCTATCTGCACACAAGCAGTTGTTTTTGTTAGTTATAAATCAACTATTTGTGGGTATTGCCTGCTGTTCCAGACTCAAGTGTGTGTGTGTCCGAGCGTGTGTGACTACGTGTGTGTGTTCATGATGGGGTGTGTGCATGTGTGTGTGAACGAGTTTGTGTGTGAGCGAGTGTGCGTGTGTGTGACCAAGTGTGTGCATGTGTATAATGATTGTGTGTGTGCATGCGTGTGTGTGAGCGAGTTGGTGTGTGATTGTGTGTGTGTGTGTTTGTGACTTAGTGTGGGTGTGTGTGTGTGTGAGTGTGTGCGTGACCGAGTGTGCATGTGTGACGGGATGTGCGGGTGTGTGTGAGTGTGTGAGCAAGTGTGTGTGCGTGACGGAGTGTGCGTTTGTGACTGAGTGTGTGCGTGTATGTGCATGTGTGCATGCATGTGTATGTGTGCGTGACTGAGTGTGCGTGTCTGACTGAGTGTGCATGTGTGTGTGTGTTTGTGAGTGTGTGTGAATGACATAGTGTGTGTGGTGTGTGTGTGACCAAGTGTGTGTCCCTAATTTTTGTGTGTGTGTGCATGCGTGACTGTGAGTGAGTTTGTGTGTGAGCGAGTGTGCGTTGTGCGTGTGTGGGGGTGTGTGTGTGTGAGTGAGTGCTCAGGTGTGAGCAAGTGTAGGTGTGTGTAAGCAAGTGTGTGTGACTAAGTGTGCATATGTGACCGAGCGTGTGCGTGCGTGATTGTTTGTGTGTATGTGTGTGCGTGTGTGTGAGCACGTGCATGTGTGACTGAGGGTGTGTGTGGGGGTGTGTGTGTGCATGTGTGTGAGCGTGTGTAGGTGCGTGTGTGTGTGACTGAGGGGGGTGTGCGTGTGTGTGCATGTGTGTGTGTGTATGTGATGTGTAGGTGTGTGTGTATCCCTTCAGTGTCAGCTCTAGTGTCACCTCATCACAGTCTGTCTTTGTCCTCACTTCTTCATTAATGTCATTTGTGTTTGTCACTAATTAATAATTACATGTTCTAGTAACTAATCATCGCATACACCATTCTTCCATTTTAATCTCCAGGTGTTTGTTTGTCATATAATATTTCTTTTCAATATGACTTCCCACACAATGATCTATTATATAAAGGTAATTTTCTAAAATACTCCGTTTATCTACAGTATAACAGCCCCATGACACCCCTTTTTCTAATGTTACTCAGTCAACACTAAGTTATTTTGTTCAAGTTTTACTGTAGTAACTTTTTAAGATGTAAAAGTAATGCAAAGGTTTATTTTAACTGAAGAAATGTAGTTTACAATGAGTAGTATTTTCCCAACATTATCCATTGTAGTCGTATAACCAGTTCCAATGCACTAATTCATTCCAGGTAAGTCGACTTCTCTGAATATCCTCTCTGTATATTGCAATATAGGTCACGTACACACTGTATGTCATGGCAATCCTGGCGCTAAAATCTTCACAGAGACTAACATGCACCATGACAAAACAGCGCAAGAGGAGCTTTATTAACCTTTACAAAAGCAGGCTAATTAGAAAGCTAATGCTGTGTTTGTTTAGTTTTATTACAAAAATAGGGACTTTTTTACCTACTTATCCCGAGAACAGAAAGCTTTCTTCTGTTTGAATGGTCTTGTTTTTTTTCATTTTCTTGTTGTAATGTAGGCCCCATTATTACACAAACAGATGCACTGATTTTCTATGATTGCATGTCTTTGAAGAATAGCCGAGATGGTCAAATTAGTGGGTATGAAATTTGTCAAACCTTCCCCACGTCAAGGTTCTGAGAGAAATGGCAGCGCACTAATTATACCCCCGGACTGAGGCTTCTTATGTTCCAATATCCTTTAAAAGCATTTCATCATGAAGATCAGGGTTTAATGACTGAGCAGCAGAAAGATGTGTTGCGCTAAAAAGCTAGCATCAGAGAGAGCCCGTCGCGGAAACTTTTATTGTTAACGACTGACTGTAGATGTTCCTTGAAAGGACACAGCCGCTCCAGACAGGGGTAACTCCGGGGAGATATGGCGGCGCTGCTGTCCCGCTTTCACTGGCCTCTTTCATGTCTTTTGATGCGAAAATAAGAAAGAGAGTCCACGCCAGAAAGGTACCCGAAGTATTCAAGGCAGACAAATTATATCCAATAAAGTTTTTGGCTCTAAATTGGTGGGGTTGGCTGGCTGTGTTTTGCATGTGATGAGGAGCAGATTGTGCATCCCCTTAGAGCGTTCCAGAGTTCTGAGGACCCAACTCTTTCATTCGTATGTTGTGATGGCGACACATGGGAGAGGGGGGCACTTTGCTCTTCCAGACAGCTGCTGGACTGAGTGAGAATTTATCAGCCAGTCATCTGTACCGTTCCTCGCTCACCCGCCCACTCCTCTTCCTCGCTAACCCCCATCCAACGCCCAGAATTAATGACTGCCTCTCCTCATTTGCACCCAATCATGACCGGGATGCTGAGGCAATTGAAAATGTTTACTCCAATTGCAAAAACCCTCCATGTTGCACAAAGTGGCTTGTTTTCTCTTTGATGGGATTGCTAATCACAGCGACGTTATTTATGTGTGTTTTGAATTGGAGATGAGCCTAGGCTTGGGATTGGAGGGCTACCAACCTTGCTTGGGGCTGCTAAACCTTATGGAGAATTTATCTTTTTGCATTCCCTTTTCTCACAGTCCAACAGATTGGGAGCAGAATAACCTTGCTTTGAGGCTGCTCTATGTTGCTGTTATGACTGCCAAATATTTTACTTTTACAGCAGTGAATAAAAAGACATCAAACGGCTCTACAATGCTTTTGGTTTATTACAAATTGCAGGCTTTACAAGATAACTATTCTCAATAAAAGAGTTACAGCTTACTCTTAATTTCAAAGTATTAATCATGAAAAGCAGATCAATTGTAAGACTCTTATCTACTTTTTAAAAAATAAGAACCAAGTCAAAAATGCAAAAGAAAAAAAAACAAAAAAAAACTCTCACATTTAATCAACACTGGATAAAACTGAATAGGAAAGCATGCATCCAATAGCATATTCAGTAAGTGGCAGGTATGGGACTGCTCTCATTAGTCAGTGCCAAACACAAGCCAAGAAGATAATAAGTTTGACCCTTAGGTGCCATTAAGCGTGAGGAGGTGAGGCCTAAATGATGTGAGTCCATCACTGTCAAAGCCGCTGCGGTGCCACTGTTTGTCTTTCAAACATCCACTGAGCGATGAAGGTGCCAAACAAGGGCATGTGTGGCCCAGTTTCTCTAAGCAGCGCCGGTCTACAGGTGTGGGGCATGTTTTACTGCTGTATATACTGCTTTATAAAATGTGCCCTCTGTTATAGGGATGTTGCAATATCAGAAGAAACAGAAGTGTAGCACCAAATTCTGGGTCCTGGGTGTAAATCATCTTGGTGGGCTCATGCTACATGTTGTCTAATGAAAAATGCACTTTGAGTTTGTGAGGGGCGCTTTTCTCCGCTGGGCTCTGGGTAACAGCCCGACGTCTCTAATAAGAAACATTGTGATTTAATGATTATTTGTGATTATTGGCACCATACAGGAACAGGAAAACCCTTAATTAAAACCCCTCACATTGACTAATCCATCAGAGATTCTCCGCTACATCTAAATAAAAGATTACTTTACATTGAGGTTTACTTTTTTGGGAAATACACTGAATTTAAATTACTTCATTTGGTTAAATAACAAACAAAAAAATCACAATTATATATATATTTTTTGGTTTGGTTGGACCTGAATAATCATGATTATCAATTAAACTTGATGTTCCTGTTCTATACTAAATACTAAAATGAAACAAGTGTTATAGTTATTGATTTTGATACTCCAGTAAAGACAAAAATACACACAAAATCTTCTGACAGCTATAGTAACACTAAAATGTGAAATTATGACATCCCTATTTGCAATACACAATGGGGCTCCAGTGAGGCTTTACAGCAGTCTGTTGTGTCATGCCATGTGTAAAGTTTTCTACCAGGGGACAGTCTTGCTACACCCTGTGCGTTGTCCTGAGCCCAAACCTTGGCAGGAGAGTGAAATGAAATGGGTTGCTCATTGCGTCAGACAGGTCTTCGGAGCTTTTCTCTACAGGAGGTTAATTTCTTATTGCTTTCCACATTCGGAGGGTTCATTCTGAATCATGCTAGTTTGCTGTCTATTCCCATTATCCCTATCTGAAAATGTAGGTGTTTTTTTTCTCCCCACTTTGTAAATGTCAGAATGCAATAGAGGTGTCTGACGACTCAGGCATGCAAATGGGCTTTTGATGTTTTCTTGGGGCTGTGGCTGAATGTTGTTACTTTGGTGTGAATCTGTGGTATTAAATCATATTTTCCTTTTTTCAGACCTGCCAGATAAATATAGCACAGGGTGACTTCTGATTCTGTGAATGAGGGGAAACAAAGCCGGTCTTTTTGTGCTGGGGTTTGCTGTAAGGTGTAAGTTAGGATGACAAGGTCCAGCGCCTGTCTGTAGCAACAATGGCCATGTTCAAAGAGAGCGTAGAGCACTTTTATTCCTGGAGCCACACAGCACAAGCGCCAACACACTGACTGAGTACACAGTGGTCACATGGAAGCTCAGATGGAGGGCTCTGATAAAGCTTAACCAAAAACAGCATCTCGCCCGACTCCTCCTTAGCACCTCCCTGCCTAGATCCACTGCTCCACACTTTCTTACACTCTCTCTTTGTCTCCGTTTTGTCCTTTGCTTTATTCTTACCTTCGTGGGCAGCCGAGCTTACAGCCCATCTGGCACTGACTCACAGGGCCCACTCCGAGCTCGGGGGGGATCAATAGTGACAAACATTGCACATGGCTCTTATAATAAAAGGATTAGATTCAGCGGCAAACAATGTACACGCAGTCTATTCACACGTCCTTTGAGCGTGAATATTTGATGTTTCTGATTGTTCATAAATATCAAGCAGCAAGACGTCGACCAGTGTTTCCCAACCAGTGGTGCAAGAACCCCTGGAGTATATGAAAGAAGGTCAAATTAAATTGTATTTGAATGAATAAAAACGTCATTTGCGGTGCATTTTTTTTTGCTGTTTGTCAATGCCCGAGCTCATCAGATCTAAGAGGCTAAGCAAGTCCAGGCCTGGTTAGTACTTGGATGGAAGACTTCTGGGAATACTATTATCATTAAAAAAGAAAATATAACAAAAATAATAATAGTAATAATGCATTTGACTTACATAGTGTTTAATATACTACAATAACTACACCTAATCACCCTTAATAACTCATGAAGACGTGAACAAATAGTTTAACCTCTTAATTTAACTGTTACTAAGCCTCAGTTATTCTTAATAAAAATATTTCTCATTGTGAATAAAGGCTTTCTTCATGTTTTATTAAGGCTAATTAATGTTTAGGTATTATAAAGTGCAGCCAATGTATTTACGTATTACCCAAGTTAGAGGGTACTGGAGACAAAAAAGGTTCAGAACCATTGGTGTAGGGCAACCTGGGACTAAATGTGTAACTAAACCAGGACTAGACCCGAACTAAACCAGGACTATGACAGGGCCAAACGAAGTCCTCATATCAGGACTAAACAAGGACCTCATGTTTGATTTCGTGCTCTGTTTGTGTGTGTCTAGTGGACGGTCAGAACCTGGCAACCGACAACGTGACTGTGGTCGAGGGAGAAACAGCCACCATCAGCTGCAGAGTCCGAGACAATGACGACTCGGTGATCCAGCTCCTCAACCCCAACAGACAGACCATCTACTTCAAAGACTACAGACGTGAGTGACCTGCCCCGAACACTGCACCATGGGACAAGAAAACACACATTTGAGTATCTATATTTAACACACTGTAAATTGCATAAGAAATCATGAGTTTATTAACGTTACATCATTAACTGCTTTTCTGCACAGATATTTTTTGTATGTTCCATAGTATAACATTACACCTATTTATCTATTCATGGAGACGATTGATGTCACCAGGCCAGGTTACAGGTCTGATCTGTAGAGTAAGAATGACAGGTATACAAAGATATTTTCAAGTTATTTTTTGAGAAATAAAAACATCTCTAACTGAGTATATGGAAGGGGTTTAATGCTATACTGTGAAACATTCTAAGCAAAGTAATGTTTATGAAGACACGCATGGTGAACCAGCTACCACCCATAAATACTCTAAAATGTTTTACTCAAGATGTCAAAATGCAAAGTTCATTCTGTCCAAGTGATTTTTTTTTTAAATAGTGAAGAGTAAGTAAAATACAGCAAATGTTAGGACACATAATAATTCCACTGGATTATTAAAAAGTCTGAGAATGTCAGAAAGAATGAAAAAAATTGAACTAGAGGACAGTTTTCTGTGTTTTGTAGAATTTAAAAATTCAAACTCAAAAGAAATATATAGTCCAGACGTAGGCACATATCTGTATTAAATTTTCTGTTGTTACAGACTGATTCAGTCATGTGTGAAATGTTTCCTTGTGATTATGTGGCAGTTTAACCAATTTAGTAAATCTTTGTATTCAATTGTCCATGCAAACTTAATACCTTATGTCCTTGACTCTTTTGGCTCATTTTCACAAGTCATTAAGCCCAGAAAACGTTGAGATTAATATGAGATACTACACAGTGCCTCCGTAATGGGAGCAGCTTGGCGTCCTTGTCACTGTTCGATTTTACGATAATCTGGTAGATTAGGATATTGAACATTATGCTTATGCATGAGCATATGTGCTACCTCTAGCCGGAGTTTTCCTGTTTGTTTTTTTACTTGTTTGAGACTGGGACAGACGCCAAGACTCAAGGTGAATGAGGACCTTCCTTATTTCAGTCTCCATCACATCCCAGCTGTTCGTCGCTGCTGCAGCCTCTGACGTCTTATCCACTTCCACTTTGAGAAGTAAAAGATTTTAGAAAGAAAGTTACGTGAGAACTTAATTGAGAAACGCAGGTTTAAGGGATGTAGCTGCACCATAACAGTTTTATGTGTTTTGGAAACAACAGGATGATTTAAATGAAACACAGCAGTGAATAATTAAGTCTGACATCCTTGTAACAATCAATATCAGCCTTTTTTTCGAGCTGCATTAGTCATTCAGCCTTTTATTTGTAGTGAGCCGCTCCATATGCGTTTTAAAATAGACTGTGTCATTTTGCTCTGCCTTAATCAATGAAGTGCTACTGCCAATTACCAACACAAAAGCTCTGGTTTATCTACAATTAGATCCGTCTTTATGGCAGCTCGGTGACAGCAGCAGTAGCGTTGTTTGACTCTGGCTCCTGTGTATGGTCCTGTGGGGGGGGTCTGACTGCTATTCTGGGCCATGTTCCTGGAGGACTCATATCTGTGCGGGACCCCCCTCTGCCCGTGGCATTGTTAGCTGTCAACAGGCTCGCTCCACACAGCGCTCCACATCTTTATGTACAAGGAAGTAAACAGCAGCTACACCAGGACACGAGCTGGAGACAAGAACAGAGATTCTGATTCATGCAAGTAACTAGTGCTAACAGATCCTCTGACACACAACAAATTCATGCAACAAATAGAGATGCAATACATGTCGCAGGTACAGGTCCAGTTGATTAGACAAGTATTGAATGAGATGTACAACAATGGAGCATAACATTATGACCACTGACAGGTGAAGTCAGTTGCACATGTTCATTATGGTGTAGAGCATTGGACAACAGCAAAGCATTCAGCTCTAACAGGATCCCTCCATTATGTTTGGCCCATAATTAAAATCAGTTATTACAAATGTAATAACTTTTGAAAACAAAAGTCATTACACTACAAATACATTTTACAAATAAATTATATATATATATATATATATATATATATATATATATATATATATATATATATATATATATATATATATATATATATATATATATATATATATAGGTAAATAGATAGATAGATAGATAGATAGATAGATAGATATAGATATATATATATCATTTATTTGTAAAAATGGATTTGTAGTGCAATGACTTTTCTTTTCAAAGCCACTGTGGACAGACAAATAGTTGTGCGGTTGAACAGGCCTCATATCATTCTGAACAGAAGTTAATTAATTGTATTTTTGATTGCAACCTTTTTGTAATTGAGTATTACTTGAAATCATAATTATAAATTTGATTAATTGCACAACCCTAATCCTCTAAGTGAAAGTGTCAGAGACACATTTATTTAACACCTGTACACAGCAAAATTGGGACTTAACTGAATTGAGACCAGAACTAAACCAGGACTAGAGCAGGACCTAACAGAGTCTACATCAGGACTACACTGGGCTCAGACCAGGATCACAGTGTGTGTGAACGCCTCCTAAAGCTCCTTTATGATGGATGGTTTGAGGCTAAAATAATGCTGCATGGGTCTGTATGGATGACAGATGGTCTAATAAACAATAAAAATATTTATCACATACATGTAGGATTAAATATAAATGTTGAAAATTCTACTTTGCAGACTGGTAGACTGACTGAGTATCATTAATTTTTCAGTTTTTCATGTTGTGCTACAAATGTGTCTCTTGTTGTAGTGCTGAGGTCAGTATTACCATTTGTCTTGTACATCTCCATACTTCATTGTCTGTTAGATGAAAGTGTTCACAGACTGGTCGTGCCGGGTGCGGTGTGGCTGCTGTTATGTGCCAAACCAGTTAGTGAAAAGTTGTTGAATTTAACTGTGGTCTTTATGTTGCGTGCCAAGGTCAACCAACTGTGAGTGGTCAGTGAAACAAAGGCCCAGTATTGGCTCACAACTCTTTGTCTGTTCAACATGTGTTAGGCACAGACTGCGACGTGGGCTCACAGGCTGCACTTGTTTGTGTAGCTCTTCTCAGCTCTCAACTTTCACTCAATAAAGTAATGAAATAATATTGTTTTTTGAATTTTTGTAGTAAATGGTAAAATATTTGTATTTGGAATGTTTCAGTAATAATACAGCCCACACAACTGTTACCTTTGTACTAATGTGTATGAAGCCCCTTTGGATAACACTTAAATCAAGCCTTAAAGAATGAAGTCTTAATATCCCCTCTTTAAATAGTTATTAAGCCTTAATTAATGCCCCAACCCCTAACCTTAACCCCTAATTAGTTACAAAATCATCAATAAACTGTTAATAAACTATGTGTTCATTATGAATTTATGCTTTATAAGGCTAATGAGGGTCTTATGGACATTTTCCTCTTAGCTTGGGCGAGCCTCTTAACAAATTGACTGGGGTGCAGTAGGCTGTCACATCATGTCAGCATGTCAAACTGCAGAGCTTTATGGAGACAGAAACTCAGCCCTTTTCAGTTGTCTACAATAGTGAGGCTACTGCTACTTGGCATTAGCACAGGTTTGGTTGATCTGCACAGCATATCTCTGACTTTCATATGCCTCTTTTATAATACAGGTGCTGAGTATCATGCTGATGTAGCTTTATGACCTGTAGTAGTGATTAGGATGCTCAAGTCTAAAGCCCGGTGGCAACACGTCTTTCTGCACTTTAGAAACAGACAGAGCCTAAGTCCGTCTAGCTGAAAAAGCCAAAAGAGGACTTGATGAAATGTCAGGTCAAAACATCAAAAATACCCCCAATCAAATCAGCCCAAGCTGTTTATGTAAAAGAGCGCTCAAGGAGAGGGCTGACCCAAATCAAAAAGTCAGACAGACATCTAACCCACTTTGACAGCATTAAAGAAAATACCATCCACCAAGGCATCAGTATACAGCTTTTGAGGCAGTCTGACTTAGAGGCTGGGCCCTCGCCACACTCTGATTTAATTCATTATGTATGTTTGAATGCCTCTTCTTTTCCTGGAATATGTTAGCTTGTTGCAGCCATCCATGACCAGTAGCAGCCCATTTTAAGTTCCTGGACTTTCCTAGCTTGTTAGGAGTCCTCATGAGCACTCTTCACACTTTCCCGTGTCTGTGAGTGCTCTGTGGACTGTAAAGCTACTTTATAAATCAACTTGTATGAATCATTTTGAAACTCACTTTTCTTTTACTCAATTAAGGAGAAAGCACACAAAAGGGCAGCACTCCGCTGCTCCTCTCCAAGCTTGTTCTCATTTTTTTCCTTGCTGTTTTTTCTCTCTCCCTCTCACCTCTGGTGCCGTGTGTCTGGCAGTGTCTCTTGTCCATGTCCCTCCCTGGCCTCACTGTCTCTGCCTGTATGCCCACAGCTCTGAAGGACGCCCGGTTCCAGCTGGTGAATTTCTCTGACAACGAGCTGCGGGTGTCTCTGTCCAATGTGTCACTCTCGGACGAGGGCCGCTACGTGTGCCAGCTCTACACTGATCCTCCTCAGGAAGCCTACGCAGACATCACTGTCTTGGGTAGGTGCAAGGTTGCTTGTGGAAGTGCAAACAGCAGTGTCTCCTCCACACAGGCGCTGCATTGTTCCGATCACAGTTATAATATAGGAATATGCAGTGAATATGGGGAATACTGTAGATATCTTTGATTTAGCTCTTGCAAGTGAAACAAAGTGTCAGCCAATTAGGTCCTTGTGATGCTCAACGGCAAAGTCAGTACGAAAAGGAGCAGATGCTGAAGCGGATGGCTCCGCCCGTATCGGCCGTGGCAGCTGTGTTGACTCTGTGAATCCCGGTGAATGTTGACTTGGCTGCTCCAAATGAGTCCCCATTGAGAGTCAGCTGTGGTACACTTTGATGCTTTGCAATGAAATGACTCTAGTTAAGCTTTATTATACATGCAGACATCCTGGGGGATTGAAAGGAATTAAAAGCACTTTAAGTAATTACTGGAGATGTACAATTGAAACATAGCTGCAGTATTTCTGAACCAAGGGTTGCCATGAAGAGTCCTTGAAATAAACACCCTGCTGACTTTCTGCTGGAGAGTGTGAGTGAGAGGGGTACAGCCTGTTATGCAGCAAAGTCACATAGGAGCGATGAGGGATCACTCAGCCCAGTCTGTGGTACACAAGTTTTACATATGATTAAAATGCATCAACTACATCAGCGCCAAAGTACCATATTCATTTGTTGGAGTGTTGGCAACATTACAAACCATGTATTTCCTGCCCAAAAAAATATTTCCACAAGGAAAACAGGAAATTTATATCACGTTATGTTTGGAAATTCTGTGTGGTGTTAGTTAAACAGATATAAAGTTTATATTCCTATAAAATAAGCCATGAAATAATCAATATAACAGCTAATCATTACAAGCTTATGATAGTACATGTGTGATGTGTGTAGTGGTCACTGTTTTTCTGACAGTTTGTGCCTTTTTTGTGGGACAGTCCCGCCGGGCAGCCCAATCATCGAGAGCCGGGAGGACCTGGTGAGCGAGGGCAATGAGACAGAGCTCACCTGCACGGCCATGGGCAGTAAGCCAGCTGCCTCTATCCGATGGATGAAAGGGGAGGAGGAACTGACAGGTCAGTGCAGTAACAGCCTGCTGCAGTTTGCCTCACATGCTCTGGCTCTGTCCACTTCCTTCATCCTCCATCTCTACAAGTTTCTTATGTGGACCAAAAGTACAGCTCCCAAGCTCCTATACATGCTGTACCATTATGTTGACTGACATGTCCAGAACACTGCCAAAAGAAAAGTATCTAGATATTAACAGCCTCTTGCTCTTTGCAGTTCGAGCTACAACAATTTTAATGTTTGTTTTTATTCCAGTTGTAACTTATGCTTCAACTTTTATGATTTCTTCATAAAAGTTATTAATTATTTAATTCTTCTGTGATATATTCTTTGTCATTGTCATATATAATGTGTATGTGGATTTATGTTTGTCAAGGCATGGTTATGAACTAAGAACTGCACATTTGATCCCAGAGTCTTTCATAAATGGTCAGCTCGGTGCAAAATCCTTCATACTTTTCAGCTGTACTTAGAGAGATTAAATACTCACTGACTGCCTTAATACTTACCAAGGGGAGATATTTACTTGTCCATACAACATTTAAAGTGGCCATCCAAGTGTTGTTATGCTGTATATATGGATAGGATTTGAACGGAGGGGATTCATTTGGCTTGTCTAGAGATGAAATATTTAGACAAGACTGAATGTGAAGCTAAATGCCATCTGTGCCTCCAGTGCTCCCCGCAGGAGTCAAAGTCGATTTGTGTTGGGAAGTTGTTGATGGTTGTGTAAGGGAGAGTGAGACAACAGGACGGTCGGATCAGCGAAATGCCACTGACATGCTGAGAGGGCTAATCCATAACGGCAGTGGCTACATAAAAGCTGGCCCAAGTGTCATGGCCCCCCATACCCTGGAAACACAAATCACTACTCATTATGCATGTTCCAAACTATTCATTAGCTGCTCTACCCTTCAAGTTTAAAGGCGCACATCACATCACTTTTAAACAATCTCTCTGATCATGTTTGTCTCTTGTTTCACTGCACTGCCAAGGCCAGTCCTTAATAGCCAAAAGGAAATGTGCTAGCTAATTTAAACATACTTGCAAACGTGCAGAGAGGTTTAGCAGCCATTTATCATGCTGGCAGGTTTAGGCCTACAGGGTTTAGGGGTGAGAGACTGCAAGGTGGGAAAAAGGCCAGTTACCATAAACGGCAGTGATGCTGTATATATAGCAAAGCAATAATGTTAGAAAATATGTGCAGAAAATATGGATATTCTTGTATGTATATAGGGTATATTGGGGCTCATTCATGAAGCGTTTTTATAAACAAATTTGTACTTGGAACATTTTTGCCACTCACAAAATGTTTTGTTAACTGAAAACGTTTTTTTTTCTGGAAGAAAAAAACTGACTATTTGGAAGTCCTCCAAATAGTCAGGAGCACTCATAAGAACAAAAATTCTGTTTTAGAATATTATTACTCTAATAATGCAACACAAAATTCTAACTTCTCCAAGATTGTAAGTTTTGGGTTTTTTTTTTCTTAAATGATTTCATATAAAAATATTACTATGTGATCCAGTAACATTTATGAGTAGTTTTATAGGGCATGTGGTCTATTTGGTCTAACAGACTTTATACAGGCTGCAGTGACAGCCTCAGCCTGTCCCAGCCCCAGTGCTCTCCATATGGGCCACTGTCCTGTGCCTGGTCACCGTGCCGGACTCAACACCCCCACACCCCCACACCCCCTTCACCCCCCAGCCGCCCTCACTCGCTATGTATCATAGGTTCACCACTCACGGAAAGCACTTATTCCAAAAGGTTGGTTACTTAAATATGCCCTTAATGAGTGTGTTCATGTGTGTTTGGACATTTTTAATCGCCGTTGATGCAGTAAAAATGTCTGTTGACTCGCTCTGGATGTCATAATGCTAAGCCCATATTGGCCATGTATGGAAGTTTAGAGAGCGTTTCTTACTAAATACATATACTTGTTATGTAATGTAAATGAGTGTTGTGGTGTTTGTAACTGGATTTTGGTGAATTAAGCGCAACTGTCATTTAAGAAGAAATTTGGCTGAACGTTTTGCGAATCTGGCGTAGAGTTCTCTCAGCATCTTCTTAAAGTGGAAGTTATGAAAAATATTTTAAGGAACCATTCATGAATGAAGCCCATTATTATTAGGTTATAAACAAGGTTGATAATTAATGTAGATTTACTGCATAAGTCACTTATTGTACACTCTTCAACATACTGACAGGAACTGTATCTGATTTTTATTGTCTTAAAAACGTGAAACACAGAACTTTCAGAGCATCATTCATCATCTCGGTAAAACTAACAACAATTAGCATGCTAACAGCACACTTCTTGTTTTCTGAAGAATAAAGTGTTCTATAATGAGATGCAAAACACACTCAGATGTCTCAGTTTTACCCCAAGAGCTGTTTTTACAACATATCTGTACAGGGGTAAAACAAGTATTTTGTTTTACTCTCTTTTTATGTATTTTGCTCAATACATGAAAAAAAAGACACATTTATTTTCAAACATGCTTCAAAATAAAAACACTACTTAAATTGTTAAATATTTTGTAGTTGTTTGAGAGTCTGTGTAATCCGGATAATGATTATGATTATGAAAATATGATAAATTATGAAAATATGATAATTTTTGTCATTTTTTATTGTCAATTACTCATGATTAGTTGATTAATTGTTAAGTCCTACAAGTTAAACTGTTAAACATTTAAAAGGTTCTGTGTAAAAGTAAACTCATGGCAGTTGCAGAGTAGTATTGGAGTACATTTTTACTCAGTGCTGACAGTTTTATTGAACATTGAGCGGTGGCAGCTACAGACAGCAGGATCAGTGATGCTGGCGCACTGTGCTGGCAGGCAAGAGGCCGGGCTTAAAACGCGCCGAGGCACTGTGTCACCCTGAGGAGCGGCTATGCTTGATTGCACTGGGATTGATCAGTAGTTGATGCTCACAAGCGCGTTTGATTTGACGTCTCTGCTGCAACACTCCAGTCTCCTCTGCATTCAGATTGGAGTCCTTCCTCGACCTGATCGCTCTTGTTTTTCTTGTCAGCGCGGAGATGACACTGATAATTGACAGGCGTTTGGTGGAGGACAAAATTTTAAGATGGTTTGATCCACAGAATTAAATTAGTGGCTTCACAAGTTGTAAAATCATTTGAAATATTTCAGCCCTCTAAATTATTCAGCAAGACTTTTTCAATTAGCACGTAGAGTGAGAGTTTTTTTCTTGACTTGATTAGAGCTAGTTTGTCCCTTTAGTTTTGCCATTTAGCACACATGAGCAACTTCAACATCTCCCAGTGTGACAATGTGCATTATTAAAACACAAATCTGTCCAAATTTGTGTTACTAACTATGTGTAAATTGTACAGTATAAATTATATAATAAAGAGATTTCCATCAAATTTGTTTTTACAACACAGCTGTCATGTTCTTTATGACACACTGCAGCTAATCCATGCAATTACTTACAAAGAATACATTAAGTCTGTCTATAGAACTGAATTTTAAATGTCACACATTCTAACCTATGTTTTATACATTGTCATCACAGGTTCACACATACATTCCTTGTCTTTTGTCTCATGGATTATTATAGCTCCTACATTACAGGAACATCCGGTGTGTTTTAAAGAGCCTGTTCAGGCGCTATGGCCAGTCACGTTTAATGGTCTGCAGTGCACTGAGTGCTCACACCTCCCACTACTGTAAATGTTGTGTAGTCCACTCGGAGGCAGTGTATGGTGTGTGTTACATGGGTTCGTTTCCATCAGGAGGCCTGTGAGATCATCCACTGTGGAACAACAGTATTTTGGCCTGAGACTGGACTCCCCGGTGACGCGGCTGAAATGGAAGTGTGCTGCAGGTCAGAGTAGGGCTGTAATTATTTCCTCACTTCATTAAGTGCGAGTAAACCATCGCACTCAGCACTGCAGCTAATGCCGCGCCCCTGTGGCATTGTAATGCTCTCTAAATGAATGCCCCTCTGACAGCCCAGGGCCTAGTGGGCAGCAGATTACTGCAGGGTGAGCCCCAACAATGCCCCAGTCTCAAACTGCACAGCCTTCATTATAGTGCTGATAGAACCCTGTGCTCCGCACTGCTCCTGTCACAAATGAAGGCCCGGGGCCCATCACAGTCCACTAACGCCAGGTTTGGGCTCCACATCTATGAATCACAAATTAAATGTAAATGCCATCTGAAAGCAGCTATCATAGACAGGTATGTGCTTCTAATATCTCTGACTATTTGCTCATTAGGTCAGTGCAGGGCTGTGCGGCGGCACGATTTGATGGCAGATTTCTGAGCGAAACTGCACTTAACTTTCCTCCTGTCTTGTGCCGGTGGTGTTTTTCCAGGAGAGGCCACGGTGGAGGAGACATATGACAGGATGTTTACCGTCAGCAGCCGCGTGAGGTTTTCTGTCACCAAAGACGATGATGGAGTGCCAGTGGACTGCATCATTGACCACCCGGCTGTAAAGGACCTCCTGGCTCAAAGACACTTGGAAGTGCTATGTAAGTGACCGAGGGATGCACACTACTCCAAGAAACTGCATGTGTTGCCAAGCCCCCGTGCAAACACAATTAACTAAACTGGGTCCTCTATAGAGGATATGACTTGGCATTTTATAATACAGCCCTGACCCAAGAGAAAAAACACTTTGAATTCATTTGACTTTTGGAATCAGCACCATAACACTATTTTTAGCTTGAACACACTGGTGGACTGTCAATCAATGAGCATAATGCTGCCTGTGGGCACAAACCTGTCCTTCCATAACCTTCCTACTTTATTAGATGTCTCAAATTGTAAACACCAAAAAGGACAGAAAAAGTACAGTTGTATGATGTACTTTCTGAGATAAAATATATATAGATATGATTTATAGGAATCAATTAACCAGTTAGCTTTAGTAGAGTCTTTAAAGGTGCCATATGTAACTTTTCTAGTAGGAGGTTGGCCCCTTGCTTGTGTTTATAGAGATGATTTTTGCCAAGAATGTTTCAGAGAATGGCATTAAAACATATATACATCTTTGATTTAGCAAGTTACAGTACGTGTGTATTATTGTTCAAAAATACTTTGAAAAACATGCATTCTTGCTAAGAGTCAGGTCACCTCTCTAAAGAATCTAATCTGGTTGTGTCCTCACCACCTGCTTGTCTCCATAGATATAAATAAGTTAAATGCCATACTGTGGAACATTCCAGGTAAAGCAATTATGATTCCATGGAGAAAAGCAGGTGGAGAATACTCAATCAGAAATGTTACATAGTGACCCTGAGCTAGAAATATTGGAGTACCTGGCAACCATTTTGAGGTAGGTCCTGGGCTTTGGAAAAGAGAACTTAATGTGAAACTTGACCATGTCTCAAAGAAATCTGAAATAGCCTCTGTGAAGTCAAGAAAGAAAAAAATATCAACTTTCTTTGATGTCAGACAAAATATAGGTGTTCTTTTAATAGTGCGGTGATTGTACAGGTAATACTGGCTGCCTTACACTGTTCAACATCAAGGAAAGGTTAACGTACCCTTTTATACGCTGTATGGAATATTAATTTATTTCAGATAGACAACTGTTTTATTTGACCTTTCAAAGAAAAAAGAAAAAGCTTGACTGGAGCCGTTTGACATTTTGGTAATCTTTGGTGAGCATTGATAAGAAGGGAAAAATCGTTTTTGCTGTAAGCTACAGTAGACTCGGTATGTCTTCTGAGCACATGGGAAAAATCACCTTACCCACCATTATGTTTTACTCTGGGCTATTTGACTCCGTGTACGAGTTTCCCTCCACGGCGCGATTCATTATGTGGTTGTACTGTACTCTTTAGCTGCGGGTGCAAGGAGGACTGCCGTGTTATAACATGGGGCACTGGAGTATTGTGTGTTTCTTTTCAGATAAACCCGAAGTGAAGATTGTGGTGACATATCCTGAAGGTCTGACAAGAGAGGGAGACAACTTGGATTTGACATGCATCGCAGAGGGCAAACCGCAGTGAGTGTATTGCGTATATTTTTTTCAATTATGAGCAGTTTTATAATCATAGGTTTATAATTTCCATGCATGCCTTTTGTATTGTGTAAAAATGTAATTCGCTTACCGGGGAAATAAAACATAGCATCAAAAAATAATACTAATTTGACTATTTCTGCAACTTCTTCTACCAATATACTAGGGCTGGGCAATTCAAATTTTAATCATATGTAGAACCATTTCCCTAAAATTGTCAGTGATCAGCTTGGGTCTTTTTAATCAAGAGAACTACAGCCAGGGCTCTGTCTCAAGAAAAGTTCAAACTTTGGAAGAAGAAATTGGACAAGTTTCAGTGTTAAATGGCACCGACTAATATTTTGTTTTGTTGTTAATGTTACCACTTCAGTGCTGTAGGTTCACTTCCCAGCCATGACTGTTTGTTGAATGTCCCTACTGCTCTTTCCCATTTCACACTACAACTGAGCAACATCTGAATATAAAACAATTGTGATACATTTCTTGCCAAATCGCCCGACTTTGCACTAAGGCATGTATTTATTTTCCATTCTTTATTTGTTATGCATATGCAGGACAACTGACTCATCCCATTTAATCCCTCATTTGCAAGATCTACTAGTTGTCTATATGTATCCAAGTGCAAGAGCCCTGTTATTGTCTTAAAAAATTCTAAAAACTCCACTTTAAGACAACGATTGCTTCTTTAATGACTGCGTACCTGTGTTGTCCTCAGTCCTCATCAGATAAACTGGCTGAGAGTGGATGAAGATGTGCCCCCTCACGCTGTGGTCACTGGTTCAGACCTTTACATCGAGAATCTGAACAAGTCTTACAATGGGACCTATCGCTGTGTGGCCTCCAACGCAGTGGGCGAGGCCTTCGATGACTACATTCTTTACGTCTATGGTATGACAGTTTCTATTTTATCATTTGTAAGTAGTAGCTATAAAGTAGATTAACATTGCTTTTGTGATAAGAAATATATACATGTAAGTAATTACTGAGCTCAAAATCACAGAAGGTGGCTACATTTAGCAAATCTCTAAAGCTTAAAAAAATGTGTTGCAGATTTGTGGCGCCAGTGTAGTAAGTATGCCTAATAAGTCAGGGATAAAGTGTCTGTTTGCTGTGCCCTGCTCTGCTATAATTGTTGTTAAAAATACTGGAATATACTGGAATATGTTATGCCATGTTATGCTAGTACAGTACAACATGGCCAAATTCAGCGCGCTAATTAAATAATCTGCTAATTAAAGCCCCACCTTATAACTTTTTTAGTCTTTTCTTTTAAATTGCACTGAAAAACTTTTGATAATGTTCTTCCTTACTCTGTGTGGGCTTGCATCTCCACATAATCGACTCTTATTTGGCCTGGAGAATGACCTTCGTCTGCTTATTATCATGCAAATGTTGATCTTTGGCCATAAATCCACACTATGGCATAAAACTTATCTATGGAGAATGTTCCAAACCATGGTCCAAACTATTTTCAAAGAATCGTGCTTGTGATGTGCCACCTCCAGAAAGTTTCATTGTGTTTTTTGAATGTGGCTTTGAAATAGATACAGAATTGCTCAATAAAATATCAGATTTTTTTGTCCAGAATCTGTATTTTTGCAGACGTCTTTACCGATCTGTTTTGCACATTTGTACACGCTCTGCAGTCCTTACAGCCTTCTCTTTCTGACCATGAGGCTTTATCAGAGGCTCTATTAGTCCTCTCATGTGTGACTGGCTGTAGATTTGTTCATGAAAAGTGTGTAGAATCTGAATAGACTTGTACTAAAGGCCAGGCGTGGGTCATCTCTCCAAGGACAGTAAATGCCACGGCTCTTTTTTTCCCCAGCTCGAAAACTCTCATCACTAATTCCTCAGTCAATACAGACAGCATTAGCAGCTCCACTGGGGCACAGCTCAACCTAAAAATACCTAATATCAAAACAGATCAAAACTAAATTGGAAAAATAATCAAAATAGAGTCTTCTAAAAACTCTTTTGGTGAAACAAGGTCATTGTGAACAAACTTATTTGGCGATCAGAAAAGTTTGTACAAACAGCTCTTGTGTTTAAAGTCATCCTTGAGCTCCTGAGGGGGGACAGCGGGAGGGATGCGTTTGAAGTGCCCAGAATCAGAGACTGCAACATTTACAATCACGTAACGTAACGCTATCTAGTACACACTGCCCGGACCTTAATTTCCCATTTTCTCTTTGGTTTGCGATTTGAAACAGGCACGGCAGCCATTGCTGGTAAGTTTAGCCATCTCCACTGGCAGCTGCTGCACCCTGCTGCTCAGAAAAATGTTTTGTATTTTGCCCTGTGTTACAATTGGTTTGGTTCTGTGTGTGAGAACATTGTCCACTGATGACCAGTGCCAAACACTGTCTACAAAGAGTCATTCTAAATAATATGACCTAAATCTAAATCTGCACAGGCCAGTGAGACCCAATATTATCACCCATAGTAGTGGAGGAACTGCATCAAGCAGACATATTTTTGTTGTTCTGTTCAACAGGAAAATTGACAAATAAGTTTAAGAAAGGCTAAATTGTCAGGCACTTTGATTAGCTACAAAACTGGACCTCTTTGTTGTGTGTTTTATTTGCAGTGGTCAGTTTAACTAGTCCTATCAGCTGACAGTAGTGATAGGCTGCATTCAAGATAAAACACAAATTAAATATAGTTACTGTAATAAAGAGAATCTCAGGTCCAACTTGTTTTCACAGACATTTTTGAGGAAATGTGATTTTATTGTAAACAAGTTTTGTTTTGACAGCAGCACTTAAGGAGAATGCTTCCAGGAAGCATCCTCTTGGCAGAGTGTGGAATTATGCCTCTTAAAGCTTAAACCTGACCCAAACAGAGCGATCAAACCTTTGTTGAAAATGGGCTTTGTGACAAATGTTAGTGATTGGCAATGTTGTTTCAAATTATCACTCAATAAGCTTGTTTATTTTGTGTTTGACAACCATGAACTCTATGTCAAAAAACATAATTTTAACATGTTTTGTTTGACTGATAAGCAAATGTTAATGACAGCTGTTTGGAAACACACATTTGAGAAAATAAATGCATTTGTATCGCTTGTGTCATCCGCGCTATTTCAGCAATTGCAGGGCAGACATTGAATGGGATTTTAATGGAGGCACAAGGTCTTGGTCACAGGCAGAAAATGTGGAGAAGAAAAACAAGTGTGTTTGGATGCAGGTTTTTAACAAGGTAACCAGGGACTGAATACTTGACACATGGAGATTTCAGATTTATGCCTAGGTGTCATTCAGGGCTCATGTCATATTATGGGTAGATGTATGCTATATACTGTGTGCATATGTCTTTGACATTAGTGGTCACGAGTCTCGAGTGTAAAAACAACCTTTGCCATAAACAGTGTGAATGTAACAAGTCAAGTCACACCTCAGATATGGAGCTTGGTGTAAATCACCTTTTGTTGAAGAGGGATTCTGAAGGTGAATAGTGTGAAATCTTATAATTATGGCAAAGAAACGCTGTGTGTTGTGGTATATGCTAATAGGTAATTGCCTACTCAAATCTTTTGAAATTGCATGTATTTTTTAAATCAGTCACATCCTTAAATGGAGTCTGGATTTGAATATTTTTTTCATATTTCAGAGATTGATGCATTTTACAGAATATGCATATTTTTTTCTGTTTTCTGGTGTAAAATATTAAATACACGAGTTTGCAAATGATTTCCATTTATAAAAGCCTTCAAAGTTATGCTCAGTAAAGTAGATCGCTTGAAGGTGCTGAAGCATAATCACCTCACTCTAAGTGTGAGGGAAAGAATCATTTTTGAGGCAGCCTAACGTGACAAAATGTGAGACTTGTGAGTAGCTATACATTTTGAAGTTTGTTTTTGTATAATAATTGACCAAAAATCTCCAAATGACTTATGATAGCTTGATAAAGTGCTGTTCGTTGTTATCACAGCTTGGTCAGTGGTTGTCATGACCACATGTAGAACAGCTGCGTGGTCTGGTCTCACCTCACAGGCCTGTCTAAACCGATTAAACTCTGTGAAGGTTGAACTGAGGTTAATGTGATTCTCAGATACCACAATGCACCTTGGTTTTGTCCAGGCAGCCCTCGAGACTCTATTACGTGCACCTGGCCATAGGCTTCAGTCATATGAAAAAAATATGATTTATAGTGTACATAATGTCCAATTCAGTTCACCCAGTCTGCATCTGAGACTTGTCATAGAGCTGGTATGAATGTTTGTCCTGTTATACATCATTGTGTTCTACTATTTCACCCCCTTCTCCCAGTTGTTCTGTAATCACCTTTCCCAAACAACCAAAATAGCACATTCAAGTAGCATTTCTTTCCAGCTAAAGTTGTGATTCAAGCTTTGATTTTACTCATAACCTTGATTTTGCCCAAACTAATGTTAGAATTCTTGCTTAAAACAGAGTAAAAATGTGGTTTCAACTGCAACTAACAATCTTTCAAATAATTACTCCCTGATAGAGACGTTGTCAATGAATCGCCTCTGGTTATGTTATTATGACTATTCATGCGCCCACGGCTCTTTAATTAATTAATTTTTGGGGGTTTCTTGCAAACGACAGAACAAAATTGAAAGAATAGTGCCCTCTTGTTTCCAGTCCGTTCTTCAGTTACTAACTTCCTTATCACATGCTTTACCTGCTCCCTTTAAACACTGTGCCTTCTCTGTTGTGTGAGTGCAGAGCTTGTATGACTGTACCTCACTATAATGAGACACAGGAGATGGTAAAAGGTGCTCATAACTGCAAATAATCATGTCTCCAACCCCCACTCCTCTTTTCCGGAGGATTTAATGCCAGACAAAATCACATTGTGGCTCATATGAGGTTTGGTTGTCCCAGACTAATCATGTGTGCTATGTGGGCTTAATTAGTGTGTTTGTGCACGTAGATTACTGTTAGCATGATAATTGTGTGCTATTTTTATGTAGCTCCACACAGCATCAAGGCACCATCCCGACATCTGGTCCTGCCCACTCACTCAGGCTTTATAATATGATACACATTTTAAATCTCCTCCTAAATAATGTTATGTGAAGAGGCTTGTTTTATGAGTTGGTTTGGTTGTCTAACAAGATCACAAGAATTACGTGCTTAGTAATCGAGGGCGTGTAAAGGATAAAGAAATGCATATTTTGAGTATAGAGAAAACAAACAAACAGGTGGATCACAAATGTGTCTGTTCCATACTATGATATAAAAAGAGGTTGCTGAACTAATGACTGTTCTTTGATAAATATGACTCTTATACCTGTTTCAATGAGGTCATAAAGCTTTAATGTTGTTCTTAAATTTTCCTTTTGAATTTGGCTGTTTTGTTCAACTCGACATTTATATCCCAAAGTATTAAGGTCAGTTCCCAGTTCATAAATGTATCATCCTTAAGTTTTGGTTTTTTTTGGGGGTTTCTTTTTTGCAAATTGGATTTTTACAAAAAGTAGTAAATGGTCATCACTAGTAGATCGTAATCATCGCTGAAGATAATTGGGTGAAAGTGTGTGAACTTTGCTCTTTTCTATTTAGCCACAGACTAATGACCTTCTCTGACAGGCAGCTTAGACCAGAGTGAGGCTGTGTAAATCCCATTCGTATCACAGCTCCTTTATACAGCAGACTGGATTGGACTAAGAGGAGACAGGGGTGAATTGTACCCCCCAGCTCCTGTCTGCAGTGGGACAGCTCGCCTCATGTTATAACTCAAACTCTAGCCCTTGGCAGGACTTCACAACTGCCCACTCTCTCCCAGTCTAACTCACATTGGCATTTGGACCTGTAAATCTAATGGACTAAATAGCAAAGGATTTACAAACCACTACCACACATATAGTATTCTACAAGTTATTTACAGTGACAAAAGCAGTACTGAAAAAAAACATGTATGTGACACTGCTGCAAGTAAGCAGTGTTTAAAGGTGTACTATGTAACTTTTCTGCTTGGCTCAATGCTTTGCCTGAAATGTTCCTTGACATGGTAAAAGCCAAAGTTAAAGTTACGTTACTATGGATCAGATCTGGACGACAGAGGGATTACACAGACATCGATCCTCAACTTGACATTTAAGTTATCTATCTCCAAGCTGTTGATACAACCTGTTTAACTTACTAGTCAGATTTATGGAGTGGTGATCCCACTCAGAGTAACAAAGCATGCTTTTCAGGGTATTTTTTTAACAATAACTGTAATAAATGAGATATTTAATGCCATACTGTAGAACATTCCAGGTACAGTAATAAGATCGTCATGGACACATAGTGGTATTGGACACCCCATCAGAAAAGTTGCATAGTGCACCTTTAAGATGTTATACAGCATGTTCAAAGTGATAAACTGGACTATGGACTAACAGTGCACTATGTAACTTTTCTGCTATCTGCTTGTCTCCATTAAGATGTTATGGCTTTGCCTTGAATGTTCCACATTATGGCATTAAACGTATCTCTCCATGGAGACAAGCAGGTGACACCACCAGGCCATGTAAAGGTATGTATCTGTGGAGCTTGTTTTTCAAACACATTTTGAGCTGTAAAAACGCCTATAACTTTATCAATTTTAAAATATAAGTTTGAGGCTTTACTGTGCAACAGTTCAGGCAAAGCAATAGCATCTCAATGGAGATGACAGCTTCCACTAGAAAAGTTACATAGTGCTTCTTTAAGTATTTATCACTTTGTCCGTTGCCTTGGTGAAGTGTGTGAAAGAATTTCATCAACTTCGAATGGTTGGCAGACTTAAACAAAGTCAAAGCTGTATTTTATTGTATTTTTACTGTGTAGAATAACCAACCTGCAACATTTCACCCTTTTCTTTTGTATTCTCATTTGAAACACTAAATGGGACAACAAATAGCCAGGCAAAGGAAAACCCTATTACTTCTCCCTTTGCTGTCATGTTTGCGAGTATGTTTAAGCAGGCATGGATAAACAATTTCTCCTGCATTGTTTCACTTTATGGTTAAATTTTCTCATATCGAATTCTTCTTCGATACAAATACTCCCTGAAAATATGGCCTTCAACCAAACACACTCATATTTCAGCCCTCATAATGTTGAGCCCCGAGTCATCCAGGCTGGAAATTGCCCATAGAGAATTCTTGTTTCGCCTAGATATTATATGTGCCACATCCTATCCCGGCCTTTGTGAAGACCCTCTTCCCTGAATGGCCAATTTCCCTCTTCCCAGACACTGACATTTCAGCTATCAGCCTGCCATACGGTCACAGGGAACCAAATCTAGCCCCCCACCCCACTCACACGAGCCCCCCTGCCCCACTTCAAATACTGTCAGAGGAGAATCTCTTCCTGATACCCAGATACCCTATACCACCAGCTGCACCACCGCCCCCGCCCCCTGCCTGCACCCCCCGTATATAGCCTGCAACATTATGCCCTGCTTGATGTTTTAGCATTAGTTTAGGAGTGTGTGCGGTCCCCTACTGCTGGCTTTTGATGGAGTGGAGACAGTAACGGCACGAAGACAGCCAGCCAATTTCCCCCGCTGAGTCCCTTCCACAGCGAGGGGCCGCGATATCTCCCCTTCGCAAAGCTGCCTGGCATATAGTACTGGCCCTGATGAGGCTGCTTTGAGGCCCTCCTTAGTAGTGCCGCACACCTGAATTGCCCTCCATTTTGTTTGTGCGATGATTTTATTTCGGGGGTTAGCGACAGGGCTAATCAGTGCACCGCGGGGTAGGGGGGGTGATGGAGCACAGAAGGGGAGGGGGGTGATGCTCGAGGCTGTGCGGCAGTGCAGCGGGAGACCACCAGACTGGTTTAATTTGCAGTTTGACTTAATTATTGAGAGTGACTGTGCAAAATAGCAATAGCGTGCCGTGATTGCGAGACATTATTATTCATAGTTAATTAGAAAACATATCGAAAACGAAACAAAAGCCTACTAAACCTAGACCATTTCTTTTTGTAACCTGCTAAGTGAGCAAGCAATTGGCTGTGTTTGTTAAATCGTTGATATGTGGCATCACTGTCAATTATGTTGTGACAGGAAATTAATATGATAGCAACTCCAGCTGCCTCAGTGGAATGTCAATTAGGGTGTTACCACGCTAATGCTAGCTGCTACAGAAGAGTCGCACATTAGCAAATAGGTGTTAGCTTTAAGCAGATAGCATTGCAAAGTGAACCCTAGTTAACTTGTGTAATTACCAGAGGTGGAAACTTGCTAGATATATTCTCTCAAGTCATTTTTGCAAATACTTATCAGACGCAGACAGAGATGACAAGTATGAGTTAGTATTACTCATGCACAAGTAAAAAGTAGTTTGTTTTAAGTTCATAATCGTTAATCATAAAGTAAGAGTAAGGGGCAAAACTACTTCTTGAAATGTCTTCATGGAATTACTCAAGCAGTTGATGATTTCATTAGGTTAGAGTGATTTGTAAAACTACTTGATACGTTGTTTAGGCCTGTCATAATTACACATTTTGAAATACTGCTGATATATATATTGCTGAAGAACATATAGATGATAAACGATAATATTGAAACTAATTTATGCAACTGATACAGTAGCTCTAAAGCAGAATTATCCTCCAAAAATATGGTTAAAAACATGCAATACTGTAAATAAATAGCAGAATGAAACACGTTAGACATTAGTTTGCATCTATGACGCTGCATCAAAGTTATTAATTCAACCCTTTATGGCTCAGATCTTAATAGAAAAATAATAGAATAGTAACAAAAAGTTCCCACTGACTCAAAGAAAAAATACTAACGAAAGGATTGTTCCATCTATCATATATTAAATGATAACTCGATATAGTTATCATGTGTTGGAGGTAGGTTTTTTTCTACATAGGTGTACATTAAACACACTTTTACTTTTTTGAGTACTAGATTACTCAAATTTCTACTATTTCATGATGAAAGTAAAGCAAAAAAGTACATATTCCAGCTAGTAACTACTACTGGAATAAAGCTTCTCATGTCAAATGTCTTGTGTCTATCTCCTTATCTTTGTCTTGCTTTATTTCTTATACATGTTCTTTATTTTTGTTTCACTCTTTTTCATCTAGATGCTCCCACTACTATTCCTACACCCACCACCAACCCAGTCAACACACAAGGTACTGTATGCCCCCTCCCTATTGTCCCTAATATAAGCGTGTGTGGATGGAGGAGTGCGTGTGCTGCATGACCATAGCGGAGGATCACGGAGAAATAATGGGAGCTTGTAGTAAAGGTTAGAGCCACTGCGTATGAGCGGTTTTAATCAGATAGAGCTGCTGATAGGTGACACTGAGGGACAGGCAGTCAGTCCTTTCCACTCACACGTTTGATTTGAGCAAAAACTGCCTTGGCTTTTGTACTATCTTATCAGCATCTGCAGCAATATCTCAACCGGCCTATCCGTCATATTAGAATGCCCTTTACATCTCTCCCACAAATGCCGGTTCAAAGGCATCAATAACATATCCTCAAAGACATACCAAATGGATGGGAGACACTTCATTTGTTTAGTGTAGTGCATGTTTTGGCTTCGTACATACTACTTTGATCTAGAAAATGTTCACAGATTCAGGATATCACATGGAAACTGCATGTTAGACGGGTGAACCGACTGCATAAGGTCATGATATGTCTGATTGATGTATTATTTAATTAATCAAAAGGAACATTAATCTAAGACTGACATTTAGATGCGTCAGCATGTACTATTTAAAGTACTTCATCAGTGACTTCTAAAGTAAAGAAAGTGTGTTTTATTCTATTCCATGGTGTTTGTGA